>NW_022280061.1:5261205-5282460 GCF_004355925.1 Anarrhichthys ocellatus | reverse complement strand
TGTGTGTGTGTGTGTGTGTGTGTGTGTGTGTGTGTGTGTGTGTGTGTAAAGGGGGAGGAGAACTTATGAGGAAGGAAACAGTGAACAGCACGAGTTCTTTAATGGCTTTCCTCCATTCTGGCTTATTTGGACTCGTCTTCCTGATGCCCTGCCCCCGGCTCTAATCTTTCACTCACCTCTCCTGTTGTCACAACGGCAGAAAGCTCAACAGCTATCCTCTACTATTGTACAACAACCTTCAAATATATATATATTTTATTTTCTTCTCCCTAATCATTAGCTATCCTTGACTTTTTCTGATCCTCCTTTTGCTTTATACTCCCCATCCACCGGCAACTCCAAATAAACTACCGTCTATCAGAAGTGTACCTTGCCCACCTCTACACATCCATCTGAGCATCCAGAAGAGAGAACATGTAGCAAGGACATGTACTGCTGTTCTCATCCATAGCAAAGTAGCAGATTCAGTCATTTTGCTCAGGGATGAACGATGTTCAAATCATTCCTAACGTCAACCTGCTTCTAAAAGTTGAAGTCATTGAAAGTGCTAGCTTAGCCTGGCAAGGAGGCAGGAGCGGTAGTCGAGGTATCTGTAGTATCAAAATGTTGGTATCGATCCGCTCACCTATAGTGTGGAGTATTAAATACTGCGGCTGTGCAACAGAGAGTGGCAGTGGTAGAAATGCAACTGTAGAACACTGTTGATCAGTGTTACAGTGTTTGTGGTACATTTACATCGCCCCTTAAAGTAAATGATGCTCCCCTTTCTGTCGCTCCCCGACGCCTATGTCTTGTTCTGAAGATCAGTTTCTCTCTTCTACACCTATTGTGTTTAATCAAAGAGTAGAACTGTCTGTGCAAACAACTTGCTGTTGTACTCTTTGCTTCTTGTCGTGTTGTGTGCATTCAAACAACATCGCAATCGCACACTGACTCCTTACTGTGACCGACACGTGATGGCTGAATACAAAGAGGGGCATCCATTGAAATGATGGTTGACAAAAACAATATAAAAACATCAATTTATCTCAACATATAATGGTTTACACTTTGGTAAGAGAATATTTTGGTATTAACCCTTTTTCATGTTTGTTTCTATTCATCGGTATCTATTCTGCCGTCTGTAGTAGTTCGTATCGAATTGAAACTAAATGTTACGATATTGCCCGCCCCTCCTCCAAACTGATTTTCTCTAAGAAAAGGAAAATAATATTAATACTATTGTGATCAGGATCAATAGATGTTGGAATATAAGTGTTTACAAACCTCAACCGACAAATTGTGCCTTTAAGGACAGCAATAAAACAGTATTAAATAAACTAACTTGTATGTAACTGGTAAGCTGTTTCCCTCTGTCTTGGTTTTGCTTTCTTCTTAATATTGCTCATTTGTTTGCTGGCAGTCCAATATAGTTTCTGAATTGTGCCGAGTCAGCTTTAAACATTAATGCAGCAGCACAGGTATTGCTCAGATTATAGCTGAGCTGTTTTGTTTCGTTCCATTTTAGTTTGAACTATTACTATTTCTGCACAGCAAAACAAAAAGGCTGCTGTATAAATCTTCTTTATTTCTAATCAATGTCATGATGATAGAAGTATGAAATTGCCAACAAGGCTTTGAAATAATATCATTAGTCCGTCTGAATACTGTGAAATCTGAGATATGATTTATGAATCACTCACAGATGCTCCCTTACATGCCTATTATGTGTTCCTATGGACATTAGGGCATATCCATTCAATATGTATATATATATATATATATATATATATATATATACACACACATTGTACTATTCACATAGTGTAACACACACAGGTGCTCTAATTGGTAAACAAACTCAGCAGTCTCTGTTCTTGTCTCCAGCCTCCATCTCTCGTCCACTATTCCTCTCTCTCTCTCTCACGCCAACATGCCAAGTGCCTTGTCTGCCCGTCCATCATGCAGGGAGGCAGATGATTGGCCGCCATAGCCTACTCCTCATAACAACAGTCTGCATGGTAACTGTTACTGAGAAGAGAAAATTACTAAACCCACGAGATACAGCCTGCTAAAAATAGCTGCCACCAAAAAGCCCCGCTGCTTGTTACACCCTGTGTGTGTGTGTGTGTGTGTGTGTGTGTGTGTGTGTGTGTGTGTGTGTGTGAGTGTGTGAGTATGTACATGGGGTAGCGAGACGGATAGAAACATGGATAGAGATACCGAGAGAGTGAGAGAGAGAGGTAAATCGTGACGGGGGAATGATTGACAGACAGACCGACTGACACTTTAAATGGCTGACTGATTGTATGATTGATTTACTTACCACCTCCTGTCTTCACTAAGTAAGCAGCATAAATCAGCACTGCAGCAAGAAGCAGCACTTTAAAAGACTCTGCTAGGCCTTCAGGGTTTTTCTGGCTATTTCAAGGCGGATAAAGTTAGGGACACCTAGACCCCACACACGCATATGATGGCAACTCAACATCAGAAAAAAGCTGCATCGCTAAAATGAGAGTGTGTGAGTGTGTGTGTGTGTGTGTGTGTGTGTGTGTGTGTGTGTGTGTGAGAGAAAGAACGAGAGAGAGCCAAAGAACCCACTGGCCATACTGATGTGTCTAGTAGGATGAACTCCTTTGATGTGCTCATATTTATAGATATGACCTAGAGGCCAGTATTGTATTTAGGTGCCAGCAAGTACCTAAATAATAGGAGGAATGCTCAAACGCTAATGTGTGTGTGTGTGTGTGTGTGCGCGTGCGTAGCTGTGTGTGCACATACACGGGTGTATTCGTCTGTGTCCACCCTTAACAGCCTGGCTTTAAGCTGTTCTTGCTTTCGTTGCTTTCAGCGGGAGGTACTGAAAGGTATTAGGCTCCAAAAGCCGGTTTACTGTTGTGGAAGAAAACTTCACAGCCCAGCTTTGAAGGCCAAAGTGATGAAATTGGAATCATCATTTTCAACTCAATTTTCATTTCATGTCATGCTGTACTGCTAATCAGCATTTTGGATCACAATTGTAATTTGCCGCATTGCAGAGTGGTCTGATGAAGATAAAGCAAAGACAGATAAAACAATTGACCCGATGTTGTTAAGGGATCGTGAGATTGTAAGAATTACAAATCATTGCATCAGATTGAACATATCATTTTTAAGAGTTCAAGTTCACTGTTTTCTTGTTTTCCCTTCTTGAAGACACAATGGGACAAAAAGCCACAGCAACAAACAAACGGAAGTTACGAATGTAACTACGGTTCTATGAATCCTTGATGACCGCCAGAGGCAGTGCTTAACACTGGATATCTTCTGTCTCACGCATGCGCAGGTCGAATATTTATATCAACAAAGTCACCTGTGACCTCGGATGACCCCCGTCGTCTATAAGTTCCGGTGTCATCCTCAGTTCAGTCCTATGGAATCTTCTCGCGAGTTCATTGGATTCCGAGTGACCAAGAACTCTGGCGGTCATCCAGGATTTATAGAACCGTAGTTACATTCGTAACTTTAGTTCTATTTCATCCTTACTGACCGCCAGATGCAGTGCTTAACACTGGATGACTTATACCAAAAGAGTCACGAGGAATCACAAGTACCTACCTCGTATAGCTCAGGCAGAGAAAATTGGCCAAAGAACCCTCCCCAGTTGGTGAGTGGTGGCAACGTTAACTCTGTAGTGTTTGGTGAATGTGCTCGGTGATGCCCATGAGGCCGCAGCACATATATCCTCCACAGGCACACCTCTCAGGGCTGCCCTTGACATGGAGACACTTGGTAGAGTGACCCTTCACCCGGATGGCCGAGCGCAGTCGCTCGCCTTGTATGTATAGGCAATGGCCTCCACTATCCAGTGGGATAAGCGCTGTTTTTTTAGAAGGAGCACAGCCCTTCTTAGGTTCACCATAACTGACAAAGAGCTGCTCCGACTGCCGTATGCAGGCGGTGGCTTCCACATAAGCTCTGAGGGCCCACACTGGGCACAGCAGCCTTGACCTCTCCTCCCCCGGGGGGGGGGGGGGGGGTCAAACTTTGCCAGCTGGATAGGCTGGTTGATATGTGAATGTGTCAACACCCTTGGGAGAAATGCTGCATTAGGCCACAAAGTGACACCCAAGCCATCTGAGTTCCACCTCAGACATGATTCTTTCACCGACAGGGCATGCAGCTCGCCCCCACGTTGAGCTGAATTGACGGCAAGGAGAAAAAATGTTTTGGCCGATAGCCATCTCGGCTCCGCCTGTGCCAGGGGTTCAAAAGGAGACAAACATAAGGTGTCCAGTACCAAGGGTAGGTCCCATGCAGGGGCCTTCGGGGCGCTCGGGGGATGCAATCACAGAGCCCATTTTTTAGGAAGAGGGACACCAGTCTGTGGCTCTCTCCTGTGTCATTGTCGACCTTAGTATGCTGCCCCGAAATAGCGGCCACGTATACTCCAAGGGTAGAGAGGGAGGCTGGTCAGGCGAGGGGCCGCCCAAGTCAGAAGAGCACGGTGATCCCTGTAGTAACTTCTGCAGATCTGGTGCCCCATTGATGGTTTATGTGAAAACACAGCAGAGGTGTTGTCCAACCGGACAAGCACATGCTTTCCCTTCAAATATGGCAGGAAGTGCTTGAGCGCTAGCTCTAGAACCTTGACCTGCCCCTGAGGTCTTTGAGCAGACAACTGCCCCCAAGCAGTCCTGTTCTGTCACACTGCACCCCAGCTTGAGAGGCAGGTATCTGTTGTGACAATCTCCCGGTGGAATGGAACCGAGCCCATGGGGACACTGTTTGCCAGATATGCACTCTCCCTCCATGGGGATAGAGTGAGTAGGCACTGTTTTGATACTATTATTGCCCTGTATCTGTGCCACTTGGCATCCAAGTGAAGGCTGTTCAGCCATCTGCAAACCCAAGGGAACGACAGTTGAGGCAGCTGTCAGTTTACCCAATAGTCGGAGAAAAGGATGTAGAGCAACAGTCTGCCCCCTCGGAAGGGGGAGAGGTTGTGGGGGTTGTTGTCCACATGTTGGGGCGACAGACAGGCCCTCATACGGCCACACTAATGAAGGTTATGCTCTGAGAAGGGCTCAGGTAGCTCCTCTCCATGTTCACCTTGAGGCCCCACCAGGCCACGTGAGAGAAGGCGAGCAGTGTCCTGGCGCCTGAAGCCGGGATGGCGCCCAGGTCAGCCAGTCGTCTAAGTACAGCAGTATGTTCACGCCCTGTGATTGCAGGGGGAAAGGACAGCAGTAACACACCTTGTGAACACCCATGGGGAGATGGGAGAGTCCGAATGGAAGCACCCTGGACTGAAAGTGGCGTTTAGTTTCCCGGGATATCTGTGACTTCCACAACACGTACTAAGCAGAAATAGAGGTTATTTTTTCCATGGTTAATGGCGGACAGTTAAACGGCTTTCAGGGCAATAAATCGAGCGAATCGCCCCTCTCCGGTGCAATTCGCGCGAATGTACACAAATAGTCGCCGGCGAGACCTGCAGGGCAATTGACGCGAATATGCGGCGCCGCGTTTGGTGTGAACACGGCATTACAGTGAGAGGGGAGCGAGGACACTCTTCACTAGGACCGTCGCTGTAAATAGTGGTGTCCCACCAGTTAGCCTGAGCGAGGACACTCCGCTAACTGTGATAGCCGTAATGTTACAAAATCAATGGACACAATCCCAGTATTAACTTAGTCTAGTTAGTGTCCCACCAGGGTAGCCTGAGTGAGGACACTGCCAGCTGCGACAGCCGTAATGCGTAAAAAGCATCAATGGACACAACATCAATGTTGATTTAGTATAACTAGCATTCACCGAGTTAGCCTGAGCGAAGGGGACTCTGCTAACTGTGATAGTTGTAATGCTACAAAGTCGATGGACACCGCCTCAGTATTAGCTTTGTCTAGCTAGCTTCCCACTGAGTTAGCCTGAGCGGGGACGCTCTGTTAACTGTGACAGCCGTGCGGTTACAAAGTCAATGGACACAGTCCCAGTATCAGCTTTGTCTAGCTAGCAACACACCAAGTTAGAAGAAGAAACTATTTTTATTGTCATATACACGAAATTTGACTTCTGCATTTGACCCATCCCTGTATATAGGGAGCAGTGGGCTGCCAATGATAGGCGCCCGGGGAGCCGGGGGCTCAGTGTCTTGCTCAGGGACACTTCGACAATCAGGCTACATGTGGACAGCATGTAGCCTGAGTGAGGACACTGCTAACTGTGAAATATGTCAGATGTAAAAATTAAATCTCAATGGACACAATGCCAATGTCGATCTAGTCGAGCTAGTCTGTCATCAAGTTTGCCTGAGCGGGACCACTCGCTAACTGTGATAGCCGCGTCGTAGACACATCTTTGTTTAAGCTTATGCTACCATGGTAGCTAACCTGCGTAGCGAGAAGATGAAAAAGGACTGAACTCAGGATGATACCGGAACTTATAGATGACGGGGGTCATCCGAGGTCACAGGTGACTTTGTTGATATAAATATTCGACCTGCGCATGTGCGAGACAGAAGATATCCAGTGTTAAGCTCTGCCTCTGGCGGTGAGTAAGGATGAAATAGAACATAAGAACATGTTGTAAAATTCAAACACAAACAGACCACATAACGAAGGAAGTGAGCATTTTTAGTCCACAGTCAGGCCCATGGTGTCCAGTTTCAGAGTCCAAGGAAGCATTAAAAACTTAATCAAAACGCCCTACCGATAAAATAGGCCTCTTCAAATGAAGTTTGTCATACTAACAATTTCCCACTCCACTTTTCCGGAGACACAAACAAACACGCTCAAACGCATTTCGTCAGCACAATATCAATACATATTGGCATGCTGCTGTTGTGTCCTGCCATCCCTGCTATATTCCCTCCTCTCAGAAAAACTGCAGCACATTCTGCCAGCTGGAAGCCTTCGTGATTATTTAACCACTCTAGGCTTAGCTTGGCAGCCCGCGAAGGGAGGGTGAGGGAGGAGAGGAGACGAAAGAGGGCGGAGAAGAGAGGAATTAGCAAGAGATGAGGTGTGTGTGTGTGCGTGTGTTTGCATATGTTTGTGGATGCTCTAAAAGCATTAATGTGCGAAAATTCACTAAGAGCATCCCTGAGCCGATTTTAGAGTGTCAGATCCGCTTCCCTGCCGTGTGCACGCAAGTTCCCCTTCAATCGGGAATGCTGTGACAGTGAATCCGGCTCTGAGGATCAGTCCCCAAACATGCTGGATTCTTTTTTAGCCCAACAGCTCCTAAACATCTTTCCCCCACCTCTCTAGTTCACACTTCCTGAAGGATATTAACACAAATGATTAGCAGAGATGTCGTACTTGAGAGAGAGAAAGGCAAAGGAAACATGAACAAATCCTCTCAACATGCTCAGAATAGCAACAATTGAATTCCTCCAAAGCCACAATAACGTATCATAATCTTGTAATTGATATCCAATTTTGGAGTCCTGGATACAAGATGTGTTGTTCCTCCACCACCGTGAAGAATTCTCCAAAATGTATTTCAATGATTGTCATGGTACTTTAATCCCAGAACACAAAGCATCGTAAACAGATTAAGAGTCAATCATGAATACATTGAAAACACAAAACAAGTAATTCAACACTTGCAGATTAAATTTAATATTTCCAGAAAAGAAAGAAGATGGAAATCAGTGTATTTCAGTCTACAATTATATATTAAAATATATATATTAATAATTTCTATTCTTAAAAGTGAAGGAAAGATGTCATTCAAAGTGCATTCAATTGTTTTCATATAAAGTTCATTCTTCAACACTTCTTTGGGAATATTTTATTTCCTCCAATGTATCATTATTAAGTGTGTAGTTAACATTTGTCAGTGATTATTTGGTTAATGATGAGAGTTGTCTTTTAAGTGATTGACGACACAAGTCCCAAGTCTTGGCTGTGAAGTTCAGAGTCAAGTCTCAATTCATAACCAGCAAGTCACAAGTCAAAACATCATTTTTAGATCTTGGGGCTCATGTGAAGTCATAGGTCATTCGTGTTTAAGTAAAAGACAAGTCGAGACTAACATTTGATTTGTTGTATTTGTCCAGTTCCTTAAATTGGTAAATGGGTTTCTCTGCCATCAATTAAACTGTTTCCAGATGTGTTTTTAATCGTTGTGATGTCATGAGAGGGAGGGTCATCAACGGGAGATACATCCCCTCCCGGTGGCTGCAGCAAAGACTACAACCCTTCATGGCATCGGGGTAACAAACTACAATTCCCATAGTCAGCAGGGCAGCCGGGGCCAAGGCGGCGGCCCAGCTGAAAGAGAGGGGACTGATTACCTGGGAGAGGTTGGTGTGGGGAAGAAGAAGGAAATGTTTGGAGAGAGGAGGACAGGAGCGCACAAAGAGGAAAAGAGATTTATGTTACAAACGAACCCGAAGAAAACGGAAGATACTTATTTTTGTTTTATGTAGCGGCTTTCGGCTGGACTGAAGTTTACCTTTTGTTTAAAGAATCTAAATATATTATTTTGAGTTAGAACACAACCGCTTGTTGTCTTCATTTGTGCACCCACGCCTCACAAGCTGATCCCGACCTCTCAAGACATCACATCGTGTAGAAGATGATTTTATTGTTCTACAGTATAAATGCCTGAAAGACTTGTAATTGACTATAAGGAATATAGACATTGATATATGCACTGCTAAAGAAAGACATTTGCATTTGCCATAGCCATATTTGTGCTTAACATGTCAATAGTCACTCAAATAGACCAATTTATGAGTGAGGGTGAAATGGGGTGGGAGACTGACGGGTGGATCGCTCAACTGAGTTGTTAGTCAATCGGTAGTCATGTGAGTTGTTTGTCAGTCATGTAAATGTCTTAACTAAGTGGTTTTATTTGCCTAAACCTAACTTCATGTGAAGCGTAAGTTAATGTTAAAAAGACACAATGGATGTAACAAGCCGTCACTGACACGTTAAAACTGATGCTAAAAGGATAGTTAGCATCATAGCATGAAGCATAGCGTCACTAACCAAGAGGCGGTAATTGAAGAGTCAGGAGGGAGAATGTGTTGTCACCTACGATCATCACTTTTGGGCCAAGTTGAGTTTCCTCTGCAGGGTGGCTGTACTTACACTTGGAGATAGGCTGAGGAGCTCCGGAGGGAGCTCACAGTAGAGCTGTTCCTTCTTTGTGACGAAAGGAGCCAGTTGAGGTGGTTCAGGCATCTCCATAGGGATGCCTGCTGGGCGCTGTCCTTGGGAAGTCTTCCAGGCATGTCCACCTGGTAGGAGACCCCGCTGGAGAGATTACATCTCATCTGTCTAATGCCCTGGGATCCTCCCGGAGGAGCTAGAACATACTGGGGAGATGGATGTCTTGACTAGTTCACTAGTTCGCTTAACCTGCTGCAACTGTGACCCGGCCCTGGATCGACATTAATAAGCATCTACTCGCTAACAATCAGAAATAATTTTGATACATTTTTGTGTGTCTCAACTGTCAGTATATCATCAGTAATCCATGTTACTGTGTTTTTCTTTCAAGTTCATCATTCAATTTTGTTTACCACTCACTGTATGAAGCATAATATGGATATATGCAGTCGAAGCACTGTTCTGCAAATAAAATGTTAGTTATAGCCTTGTAACAGCAGGGATATATCGGTGTTTATGTGTGTGTGTTGGTTTGAGCTATAGTTATGAGGACCATCTCTGGGTATTTTGGATTGAGAGGACTTTGTTTTGGCCAGTCCTCACAGAAACCCGTCATCGCTGATTTTAGGGTTAGTGGTTGAGATGGTGTGCCTCAAAGGAGTGACAAGTTCCATTCTATCTCAAAAGTAACAAAACGCACTGTGTGCGTGTGTGTGTGTGCGTGTGTGTGTGTGTGTGTGTGTGTGTGTGTGTGTGTGCATTTTTAAATTGCATGTTTGTGTCTGCCTTTGTCTGAAGAAAGAAAATAGTATTTTTTACATTTTTACCTCAGTGGGAATGGATGTAAGTAACTTATTGCTGTTTCAGCAGCACTGAATAAAGATGTTGCTGTCTGTGACTGTGTGTGACTGTGTGTGCGTGTGTGTCAGAACTGCCTCAGTGGAGCTCTGTGTTTGAACTCTGCAGCTCAGTCTGCATTGTGACATGCATGCCTGCATTTGTGTACTAAAGCAGAGTATTCCTCTGACACACACAAACACATGTGTGTTCATGCTTCAATGAAGCATTAACACACATGTAGAAATGAGTTTGCTGAATCAACAATGTCTTTCTCTCTTTCTCTGCCTTTCTTTACTTATTCTGACATTATTCCCCAATTGCTGAAAGGCCCCATTCATATTCAAAATCACTCACAAATTAAATTCCCCACTAAATATTTATATAACATAGCGCTGCAATAACCACGCTAATGTATTTTACAATATAATAACTTCCTCTCTAAGGTCAGTGGTCATTATTCTGATTGTATATCATGTAATAGGATCTCCTATATACAGATCACATACTAAGATATACCCATAACCTTATTATACAATCCATTACTGACTTTATGACCCTAGGCACTATTAAAAACTAAATTGGTCTTTGCAGCACAAAAAGGACAAGCGGTTAATTCCACCATGATGTCAGCTTCTGCAGACAGACAGGCAGGCCGGTGAAGAGTTAGTCATACGGGACGAGAGAGATGAATGCACCAACACTTCCTTTAATCTGGCTTCTGATTTGATTCCTTTCCGCATGGTCCTTTTTTTCTTTCTCGCTTCCAGCTTTTTAATGAGCGTCTTCATTCTGCATGTTACTGTCTGAAGCTGTGCTCCAAGCGACAGATATCTTAACACTCCAGTGCACATTATGGAGCCAACGCCCTCTGTCCTCATTCTCTGTTGTTCCTCACTTTCTCAAACAGTTGCTAAGTCCATGTCCGTCCAATTTGCCGAGCACTTTAAGTGATACCTTCCCGCTTCGCGCCAGTGTTCAGTATTCCCTCTCAACAAGGCCGCCTGCTCCTCTCTTCTGACGCCCACTCCACCTTCTGTCATGTCTCCCCTCTGTCCACACTTTTCATCTTCATTTGACCTATCTCCATATCTGCCCCTCTGTGGCTGATTCTTACACTCAGTGTAAATTCATATAATGAATGCCTGCACGTTTGCACCAGTTTTCTGTAATTGTCAAAATGACTCAAGCTTTGAACTTGGCGATGCTGCAAGACATTTATTTCAGAAATATTCTCAAGGTAAGAAACCGCTGAGTGCTTCCTCTCAGTCCAGCAGGGATGTAGTGAAGATGCCGTGGTAATGCTTTTCATGCTTAGGTTACTCAAATCTTGATCGCCATCCAAACCATTATCATTGTTGTTTTTACTCTGCAGCCATGAATCACAATGTGTTGAAAGATCAGCAGAACAGAACGGCAGACTGAGGCAATGCGTCTGCCAAAGGAAGCATAAGGACAGAAAGTATGGCCCAGTCTGAAGCAACACACGTGGTATGAAATAAAGGACAAGATCAAATATCCGAGGGTTTGCTTCTTTTACGGCTGACACATCTGATGCTTTGGTTCAGTCTCGCTGCTCTCCTGAACCTTTGTTCCAACAGCAGCTTTTTTCGACAAATATGCTGAAATGTAAGCTATTGCTCAGGACCAATCAGCAGACATGCAAAGTATCATGACGTGCTGCTGAACCTAGTGGAACATTTAGCAGCTAAAGAGCTAAATATGAAGCAGAACTAGTGGAGACCAAAACACAGCCGAAAAGAGAATCAATAGAAGACTTTCCTTCTCCAGGGGGCAAAAAACATGACGACGCATGAATGGTTATTTGGTTCAGTGTCTGCTGGATCAGTAAATAAGCGACTGTTGTCTAAGAAGTCCGCCATTATAACTTAAAAGATGATATGAATCACTGATTACAGCTTGTTTCCATTGCCCATTAATTTAGATTTAAAGCCATTATGGATGTTTTTTGGCACATAGACAGGTTCATGTAAACACACAATGATGTCAACACAAAACAAATGCCTTCTCTGCTCAAAACTTACTTGTGTGTGCGTGTCTCACTCCCATTTGGTCCAATACCAAAGCTGGGTCAGTGGCCCTACGCTTCAAACTATCGTGCACTAGGTATCGCTCGTTACATGCATACACTTCCTTTCAAAGTAAACTTCCAATGCTGGTTTACTTATTTTTTAAATTGACCTAGTTAATGAAAGAATTGTGGTATGGGTTACAACACGTACTGTTACATTACTCACCAGCATAGTGTTGGTTGAATACATAAGTTACGCAACATGAATATATATGAACAGTAGTGTCCTGGGTATAAGTCTGTGTTTGTTTGACTCAACCAACCTCCTCCCTGGACTTTCCCACTCTTCATACTACGTCAGTTGCTCTAACCAAGCTTCAGTATTTGAAGAGTTGGGGGTGAGAACGGGTTGGTCTGCTTGAAAGACAGAACAGTGGCTGATTGTAGTTTGTGCCTCTAAACACATAGCTTGCTAAGCGCTAGTGGAAAAACGATTGCATACATGAATTCATACATGAGCCTGCTAATAACTGTTAATATTCATGTCGTCGGTAGAATTAACAGTGGTGTATGTAGTCCCCCACAGACACGCATAAGAGAGCCGAGCGTAGTGCTAGCCCACCAACGCAGGTACTCACAGTCTTTAAACTGTGCTTTTGTGCTAAGTAGGTATAGCATACAGTAGAATTGATTAGCACCTTTTGTATGAAAGAAACTTGCTGCTGCTGCTGAAAACTAGTTTGTTGAAAGCAGAATTGACTTCCATAAATAAAGACAATGAGCTAAACGAGGCCGAACATATTCAGAGAGCAGATCATTGAGGTGATACTCCTCTCTGGGTTTGTCACCACGAGCAACTCCTTTCATATTGTCACCTGATCCATAATAATTATAAAAACACATTGATTAGTGCAGCTTTGAGGGATAACATTTTATTGAGATGCTTTTTTTTCAATCAAGTGGCCTTTAGATGAGACACACTGATCAATTGAAGGCTGTGATCTCTTGTCCATTTAATCATTCATTTAGAGTAGAGAGGACAAACAATTCTTTATTTATTTCAAACCTGACATTTGCCTCTTTTATTCTCCTTCATGTTGTCCCCCCGACCTTCTTCTTCACCTCTCTTCTTGTGTATTAGTCTCGGGCCTCAGGGTCACTTTGGTCTGCCTGCTCCCTGGCTGGCCCCCACCTGTTATTCCTCTTTTTAAATCTCTCTCTGCTTGGTCATTTCCTTCTTCACTTCCTCTACGTCTCATTAGATCCTCACGTCTTCTTCACAACACACATAGTTCTGGGGCCACCTTGCTATAGAGACTGGATATTCTCAGGATCATATCTCTTCCTATCTTGCTGAACTGCTTCACCTTCCCCTTCCCCAGTACCCACAATCCTAATTTGTTTCTTTGCTTGATTTGTGCTCCCTAAACCCACCATTCCCAAACTCTACACACACATCCATGCACACACACACACACACACATTGTCGATTAGGTAGAGTTGAAGGCCTGGAGTCTCTGCCTGATGGACACATTTGTCTGCTCAGCAATTTTCTGCTGCACCAGAAGGAGCACACACACACAAGCATGTAGGCACACACAAATACTCATACACCTACACACACACACACAATGTCCGTCAATTTGGCCCTATGTTGAAGAGGAACTAACCGTAACTAATGCTTGAGGTAACCTACTTTTGCTAGCCATCTCTGAGTCGTGATTCATGTGAGTACACACACACACGAGTAAAACACACACAGGATATAGATCGATACACAGAGGGGCCGGCAGTGAGTTCAGACACAAAGGGTCTTATCTTTGAAATCTTGTTCCAAACTATTATTTAAATGAAAAATGATTCTGTAGCTGCTGACACCAAACACCATGACAGCTATTAATGTTCTGAACTAAAACATTAACTATCTATAAAAAACTAGAACTTAGTCTCTTTGTTTTATGACACGGGGAATCTAAGAGCACAGTGGAAATCAAATTTAATTTTGGAAAAGCAGATCTTCTTTGGTCTACAATGAGTAGTCGATGGGAATAAATATCAGTCCTAGATATGCACCAGTGATTGATATTAAAACATAAACAATGCACTCATCTGAATTCCCCACCAATTTCTCTGTATGTGTGTCAATGAATGTTGTTCTCAAGGCAGTTACGATGAAGCTCGTGGCTCATCAGAGCCTGTCAGTACACGAACGGTTAGTCATTGCTGCTGCATCTCTCTGTGTTGATGCTACTAGGTTAGCTATGGTTAGCTTGCTGAACGTTGATCACAAAGCCTCCCATCAAGCCTCAACCTGTTTGTGTGTGTGTGTGTGTGTGTGTGTGTGTGTGTGTGTGTGTGTGTGTACACCCCTGCTTGCAATCAGCTCATCATCTCTCCCAGCTCTGGCTCACAACAACACATGGGGCCACATCAGTATATCAACCCCAGCTTTCCTTTCACTCATTGTTCAGGTCTCAATGGGATTTATGTTCAGGCACCAACTCTAGTTACTCCTCTATAGAACCTGCTTGCCTCCACGCCAACTCATTCCCTTCTCTGCTAGTGGGGCTGACCAGCTCTCCTTTCTCCCAATCCTTCCTGTGTTTCTCCTGCCGTTCACTCACCCGGGTCCTCTCCTCCTTCAGTAACTGCTGTAATAAACCTGATCAACTTTGTCTTCCTCCTGGTCTGTGTTCTGCATTTGCTTCTATTTGCCAACAACTCCTAACATGTACACAATCTATTTAAACCATTATTTATTCCATTGTGGGTCATTTGTCTAATATTCAACACCTTGTTGGGCATCCGTAGCAGCATCACACTGCTGTTGGTCCACCTCTTCCCTCTGTGGATTACTGTGACTGCATAGAAATACTCAAAAAGCTCATTTGAGACATTACTATACCATCCCAAACCTACTCACTTTTACAACGTTTGAGAAAGAATCTGCTGCAGCAGCTACTACAGCACTACCTATTGATAGAAGCAAGATGGGGGACTTTTGGATAGCTACCACCATGTGTTGATGCACTCGCGACATCTCTCGGGAGTCTACATTCACAGTGCAGTTGACTTACTGTAAAAATAACACACAAGAAACAGGCATGCTCCAGCTGTCTCCTATTGACGAGCTTCCTCATCGTTTCTCATGGAAGTCAGTTGGGGAAAGAGATGATTTGGAATTGTAAAATAAAGTGAAAAAAGAAGGGAAATGGAAAATCAAATACCCTGGCTGTGGGTGATGAACGTCTGCTGTGGTTGTGCGTCTCCTCCAGTCCATCCCAAGAGGAGTGGGGGGGATGAGAGGAGCAGAGGAGGAAGAGAAGGTTTGTCTGAATCAACATGTTTTTTAAGAGGGATGTGAAAACTGGGACAGTGGTGGCATCACTGATGTCCCTGGGCTCAGCGTGCAGAGGACACACACATACAGAAATGCAAGTGTGAACAAACATACATTTACACACGGAGAGATTCTAGCACCCTTGGGGAGCCCCACTTTCAAAGTGCTTTCAAATGGTGCTGTGCCGAATCTCCATACGTTATAGTCAGAATTTATATAAAAAGGCTGCATTTGCATAAATGTAGTCACATAGGGACCAAACACAGCAGAGAGAATATTCAAGTAGCTTGACTTGTTAGTCCCTCACACACACACACACACACACACACACACACACAAGCAAACACACGTATAACCACGTATCTTCTCACAAACCCATTCTAGGTACGATTTCAGGGGAAAACATAGGATGCCATTATTCACATGTGAACCTGAAAGGTAAAATAGTTTGATTGACATCTGAGTGTTTGGTCCTGATCCCAGGACAAAAGGTCTATTAGTTTCCTGATTGCATTAGTTGTGCAAATGAGGCCCAGCTGGAGCCAATCCCTTTCCACCTGTGGGCCCTTGAGGTCCTGCAACGACAAACCACGGAGGAGTGATTTTAATGATGTGCTCCAATATGAAGGCGACTCTCATTCATTACAGTTAATCTGCTAACATATGTTTTAAAAGCTCATGAATGTGTTCATTTTAGCTTGAGAGTGGTTATTCTAACATGCATTTGACAGAATGTGTATGAATGCACTCTACAGCTGGGGTCAAGGAACACATGTTCAACAGACCAACTGAAGGCTGCTATCATTCGAGGGAATGTTTCAGTGCAGAGATTTGTCTGATATGTCTCCAGATATATCATATATTAAACATGTACAGTCCAACATGTCTCATCTCTGTGCAGGCCTTACTCATCATGTATTTGTATGTCCTTGACATGTACAGTACTGTATATCCCTGAGAAGAATGAATCATTATAATATGTCTTAAGTTGTCAAATAATAGGTAAGATGCCTTTTAGTTTGAACAATAAATTCAGATCCAAAATATAATTAACATGTTTACGCCGTTCATTTAGTTACTTTGAACTTTAAACTGTTTACACTCAGTGATTCATTTATTCTGTCCGATGCTTTTGGGCTTTCAGGATGTCAGGACGTCAACACTTCCTGCATATTGTCCAAATAAAAGCCTCCCAGAAGAAGAAACTAATCATACCCCTTGATTTGCTCAAAAGTCTTTCCTATGAAACACAAATGTTGTGTTCACATTAACAGGCAATTATCTCAGCAAATCTGAGAAAATCAGAGGGTTCCCTGCTAATATATGATGAAATATATTCATTCAACTATTATACTGTTAACAACAACAATGGAAGCCAGCAGAGCAGCGAGAGGGATTTTTATACGTTCTTTTGTCTCCACAAATGATTTTTATGTGTTTATGTTCTATATTCTATTTAGACAATGCTGTGTTCTGATCTTCAGATTAAAAAATACAACCTGAAGTGCTTTCATGTATTGACTGATTTTATAATGGAGAGAAAGATATTGATTTTTCGTCTTGTGTTTGCTCAATATATTGAACAAAGAGTGACGGTGTTAAAGGATGTTTAGATAGATAGATAGATATGTACTTTATTCATGTTTGATTGAGCTCAGCAGTGAGTAACTGGTTCAAAGAGAATAAGATCGCATGAACCATGCAGGTGCCATTCGTTAAAAGAATTGGGTTTTTATGAATTATTGTATAGTTTTGAACGAATTGTTGACTGAGGCGGTCGACTTCTTGTGTGTGGTTTTGTGTTTTGACCAAATGACACCTGTTTATAAAATCATTCTCAATTGTAATTGCTGTAATCGTGTAATCAATCAAAAGTTCTGGATACATTTACTTTGTGTACTTCAGTCCTACAAACACACTGTGATATATTGTGAGCACCTCTGGCTGTGATGAACAGTGTAGCTTTGCTATTACCAGCATATAAACACCATATAAACATGCTATTCATTTCCACCAGTTAACCTTTACTCTGAAATAAGGGAATGTGTCTGTTTGTAAATCATATTGTCAATACTGTTAACAGCATGCTTTTAGTATGTTCGTCATCGATGTTTGTTAGTGAAACTCTGAAGAAGAGCGTGTGAATATGTGAATACATGTACCAACATGACTCATTCATTTAAATGTATGAATAAATAATGTAATGAGCATTTTGATTTCACAATCATCCAATAACATGAATTATGAAGCTCCATTCTAAAGAAACTATGGTAGTGCGCCTTCCCTTTGTGCTCCGTGTAGGCTACATGCATCCCTTCATACAGTCATATCATCAGCTCCACACCAGTCAGGCTTGAAATGAAGCCTGTTTTCTTTGCTCTCCTCTATTCTTTTAGACGAGTTGCATGGGTCTGCTCTCCGTGTGAAATGAGCTGAGCTAAAGTGGTTTTGGGCAGTTATGCCTCAACCAGAGAGAGAGGAATGAATGTCTGGCTGCAGATTGGAAATACAGTTTAAAACATGGAGAGGAGCAGTTGTATTCAGAATACATGTGCACGTGTATTTGAAGTGAATATGTGATTATAGCAAATGCTATGTGACGTGCCCCACATCTGTGTCTGGCTCTGGCTCTGGCCCTGGTAATATCTCTCACACCTTGTCTTCATTGGCCGTGCAGTGAAAGCATCAGCAGCATGACATGAAAAGAGCTACAGGTCCTCGGTGCCTGGATCTGTTCAGCCACAAGAAGCATTTCACACAAGCTCACAAGCCCACACGCAATCATGTGTGCATATGTAACAACAGGGATCAAAGGCATGACAAGATGCATGTGCTGTGCAAACAGCATAGATGGCTACATTGGTTGGAATAAAACCAGACTTTGGTGAGCTGTAGTTAACGTCACATCAACACACTACACCTCAGTTGAAGATATCTAGGCGTGCGCATTGTACGTTGGTTAATTATTCTCACAAGCTGTTGTGGCGACCCTCTCTGGGTACATCCCAAGTCTCTTATTTGTAATTTCAGTCAATACAAGTCAGAGAGAGCTGAGAGACGAAACACTTTTTACATCATTTATCATCATTTCATTCAGTCACGGAAGGCGGATCATTCCCGAGTGTCAGGTTTGATGAGTTTTATCATTTAAATTTAAGCTGAAACATGGAGCCTAATACATTTATTCCAGTATTCAAGAGAAACCATAATCATATTTTGGGTTAATTAATAATGACGTCACAATCTGAATTTCAAAACATACAGACGCATTCTGTCGGTAGAAATCAGTCCTGCGCTTATAAACAGAACAGTTTGTTAAAGAGGTAACAGACTACAGAGAGAAACACCTCTACAGTGGTGATTACTGTGTGTCTTTATGAGTTATTAGTGTTATTAGTTACTGTTATTAAGTACAGTGAGCATGTGAACAGACACAAACTTATCTAAAGTCTCTCCAGCTGTTAAAGCCGACTGACAGCTGATCAGCTGTGATTATCAGCACCGTCATCAGAAACAGACGTCGCTTCACGTGATGCAACTGAGGAAAGAACGTCTCATGTCTCTTATTCCTCGTTTCCTCTCTTGTTTTCATTGCGTCTCTCCATGCATCCCTGGTGGGAGGGACTAAGACGCAAGGAAAGGACGCGAGTGAGGGAAACGGGGATGCAGTTAAGAGACTTGGGATGTGGCCTCTGCCCTGTCTGCCTGTTCGTTTGGCTGCTCTCCTGGCAGGTGTGGAGGTGAGCGTGGCAGCGGGTCGTCAGCAGAGCGGAACACCTGAGGCCATTAGCAACACTGGCCCTGTGTGCCAGTGCACTCTGGATAAAAACCCTCTGGATTCTCAGTGGCTCTCTCCCTCCTTCCTGAGACACCTATTTTGGTTTTAGTTGTGGTTTGTTTCGACACTATAAAACACTGCATATACACCTTCCACGCACACACTCACACTGCTGGAATGCTTGTCTTTTATGGTACTTTAAACACACACTGCACATAAGAACCATGTGATACAAGCGCACAGAAAAGCGTTAAAGCCATCCTCACATTACAGAATTTCTGCTCCACGTGCACAAATGCGGTCCCACGATAGGAGCTGTGTGACACTCTCTCTGCATCTGCTCAACACTGCTCGCTTGTCAAGCTGACTTTTGAGACTTGCCTTGGATGGAATAGACTGGCTGATGTTTACACTCCCTTGATTGGTCCCTTTGAATAATGACTATGACCTTTGATTGGCTGATGTAGTTTATTATAACGTTACTTAAACGCTTTGCAGAGCAAGATCATCTTTACAAATGAACACCACTTTGATGATTTTGAAGCTTGAATGCAATCTCCTGACGTAAAAAGCTAACGTTGGGCTGTACACGAACATGCACATATGTGCATGAGTGTACATAACGAGGCTGAGGAGGCGGACTAGTCGGTATGATGAAGTTTTACAGTCTCATGTAGCAACTTGTTAGCAACCACCTTTTTTCAGACAAGCAAAAGCTTCTAAATTCACGAAAGGAGAATTTGTTGACTTATTTTATATCATAAAACAAAACGTTATGATCTACAGGCCTCTAACCGAAAATACATTCAACACACCCATTGACTTCGAGATTAGGGAGATGGTATTATAAACTCATTTACGGGGTTTATGAATCATTCCAGCCCTCTATAGAGCTACCGGTCTCTACTCAAGAGTTATTTCAACTTAGAAGACGTAAATGCAGCACAGCTCGTTTGACTTAGAGATCAGGCCAGTATTTGCCTGTCACCGGTAACTTAGCCTATTTTGTTGGCAGTGTGTTAATATCATCTTTGAGTAGCCTGGTTTGCTGCTCTCCTGTTTGCAGACAGCAGGATTGTCTCCTGTTTGCTGTCTGGCAGCATTTGTATTTCACAGTCAGTGCAGATCCAACCACGATGATCTGTACATGTCCAACGCTAAGCAGATGTTAAAGATGTGATCGTTACGCCTATTTCCTCTTTTATTTGAATACAAATAATAATGTAGACGTACTGGGCACTCTGCACATCCCCATTAGGCGCGGCTGGGCTTTGCACTTAATGCTGACGTGAGCATGCTAGCATGCTCACAGTGACCATGCAAACATGCATGCAGGTAGGTTTACCATGTTCAGTCTACGTTTAGCGTTTCACTCACTTTTTCTAATTAGCACTAAACATAAAGAACAGCTGAGGCTCGTGGAAGTTAATATTTAATAGCCTTACAGTGTGAAGCGTCTGATAAATGAACCCTTTGACCTGATGCTGGTGCTGGATGAAATGGACTCACCATGCACTCATCATAATTCATCCTGAAGACGACATGTCTTCACAAAATTTCACGTCCATCAAATGTTGTCGAGACATATCCCTGAAATTCACAAATGTCTCATTGTGGCAGGAACGTCAGCGCATCACCAACGTTACTGGAATACATCCTATTTCTCTCAGACAGAAACACGTATGGAAATTGTTGGGAATAACATAGCCTCAAAAAGGGGGCACCAATATGTTGGGAACGTAAAGGAGCGTGTTTGGCTTATCAGCATCTAAGAAACTAAATTCTTGACATCAATAGAATTATTAATGTCAGTAACAATTATTAATGATTATTAATAATAATGGGGCACCACCCTGCGAACAGGGACCAATAACCAAACGATAAACTAAGTCTCATAATTAGTGTTCACTCGCAATGTCAACAGTCTGAGTACTATTACACATTCAGAGTGAAAGTGAAGGTTTAAGTTCGAGCACAGACCACATATACAGCTATCATCACAATACACATGCACAAAGTAATCACAGACAGCTGCTCTTTAAAATATAACAGAGTTTATTACGTTCTAATACTAATGATCTAGTCAACTAATATCTAAACCAACAACTATACATTCATGAGCACGCTATCTAAAATCAACAGACGATTGAAAAGAGGGGGGGGGGGGGGGGGGGGGGTGGGGGGG
>NW_022280061.1:5191218-5261105 GCF_004355925.1 Anarrhichthys ocellatus | reverse complement strand
GTGTGTGTGTGTGTGTGTGTGTGGGCGTAGGGGGAGGAGCGAGGGAACAGCTCAGCGACGTATGACGTAGTTGGGACGTAGTGACGTCTCTCATGCGTGAGACTCAAAAATGGCGGATAGCCAACAGGAGACCTGGCGTCTATACGTGCCGGTAGCTGTTTAGCACGTAGCTAGATTAGCTCAAAGCTATATGTGTGTGTGTGTGTATTAGTAAAAGAGAAGGGAAAGGAACAAAACAAAATGAAATAAAACAAGAGATTAAGATCCTCTGCGCCGCGCTGGAGTACGGAAGATTGCTCTCTCAGCCAGGGGAGCAAGAACCGCGACTCTTTGTCTCAGCCGGCGGTTCTGACCTCCTGAACTGATGAGAAGCAACTTCGACCTCATTGCGGCTGTCTCAACACAGATCACGGTAGCATGGAATACACGGTAACTTCTACACAACACTAGCAATTTCAGGGATCGCCAGTGTCGGTGATCATAAAGCATACACCACGTTATAAAAACGAACAGTACTTTAAGCACACAAACAAGATAAAATAAACACAAATGAACTCTCTCTAACTCTGCCCAGACTCTATTTCGCCTCACGGTACGATGCGATCGTGTTGGTTGAGGGGGGGGTTCTTCTGAGCTTCCGTGGGCTCGGGCAGCGCAGCTGCGGGCCGCGGGAGGTGTTCTCTCGGTAGGAGAGAATCGCTTCGTCTGGATAAGGGCTTTTCGCGTCCTTATGGCCGGAGCAAACAAGGCGCTTGGTGGAGAGTGGAAGTTCTCTCTCTCTGTCTGAAGAAGTCTTGCTTCTTCACTTCTGCAGGAATAAAAGGGTTCGCTTCGTGGATACGAACAAAGATAAAATAGACAGTTTGGTGAATTCGGCCATTGAATATAAACTGTTAGACCTAGGTTTTGATTAAAAAGAAGAACAACGTTGCATGTGTGCCTCCAGCTACCCCGGAGGGATCGATGGAAAAAGCATTGAGGTGGGGGTTGCAGGTAGTTTTGTAGAACAGTGGCTGAACCACAGGGGTCCTGGGGTGTCTTGGTTCTCGGCCAATTAGATTGCAGCGCTGCTTTCATGTGACTTCAGGAACACATAGTTTTTGGGGGGAGGAAACTCACACCCTAATGTGAATTTCTTCAGAGTTGGGGGTTTGGTGCTCAAACTACAATCAGGATGAAACCTCTGCTTGCAAAAGGGAAGGCCTGACTCTCTCTGTTCCACAGCACATGTCGAAGCCATATAGTCAGATCCCAACAAAATTGAAAAATAAATGTATCACAGCAGCAAGTAAATTAACATAGCGGCATATGAGCATAATTAGGGAGCATATTGCATCCAAAAAAGTCTCAGCCAGAGCTGAGCCTCGTGCTTTCAAAGGTCAGACTGATCTGAGGCTTTTAACTGGATGATACCAGATGTAAACAAACACTGTTGGCCATTCATTATGGAAAGCTACTTTGATTTATGTGATGGATATTCCATGCAGCACAACGTACTAAAAGAGCCCAGAATGTGACAAATGAAGGGTTCTGTTTGTTAACAAACCAACACTGTGCACTAAACAATGTGCTCACAAAGTACATGCGGGAACCAACAATGAAGGCGGTGGACGTCTCAGTGTGTCCTGAATTAATGAGAAAGAACCATAATGAACAAGCTGTATACTTCTGCCTTTGTCTATTCTAACTTTGATTAAACAATCATAATTACCTTCCAGTCACAATGTGGAGGAATAGACGATACATTCACTTTTAACCTAAGAAAGAAACGAGGTAGAAACTGTCCCAGGAACAAACCAGCTGTGATTGAATGAACATTATGAAGACGCTAAATTCATTCACGAGGTTTGACCAATATTGCTCACATTCGACATGCATTTCAGATGCTCGTCTATGAGTGCAAACACAGAGAGTCACTTACTTTGCTGACTGCATGAGGATATATTCACAAGACAACCAGACCAGCTGTTTATCTCAGCCAGCTCTGTTTAGAGAGACAGTCCTCTGGTGCTATGTTCATGTGATTTATGTATCTGTACTCCACATGAAGTCAATATTATAAGCCGTGACAGTGAGTGACTCCCGATTGTCCGCTGGATAACAAGATGTTGCACTTTGTTTTCCTTCATTTCTTTCGAAGATGAGAATCAGGGTTTGTAATGATTTAAGTAAAGTATATGTGACTTTAGAAAGCTGTGTGATGCTTGTGCTGTGTGATATGATTCTTCACAAGTTGCATTTTCTAAATCTCTACAAGGGAGATAGTGAGAATGAGTTTACCAAGTCACAGGTAGAAAAATACTGGAATGTCCCTAGAATTTATCAAAGCACTTCATAACCAGCCTCGAAAGTGACGCTGGTATTATTTTCACCTTGTGAGTCTGCGTGTGTCCTCATGGCCACTGAGGAGGGAACTGCCACAGAGTGCTCTGCCTGGTGTTTATATTTCTCTCTGTCTGAAGGTTTACAGCTGTGGGGGGTTAAGATCCGAAGGCCTGATTTGCTTCTCCCTGGTCAGTCCACACCATAGCAAGAGAATTTAATGTAGCACATGTGCTGTGTGTGTGTGTGTGTGTGTGTGTGTTCTGGTTGGTCAGTGAGGTGATGGGGCGGTCTGTCCTGGAGGTCTAAAGGGGATGCAGGTGGTGCGCTCTGCCATCTGCTGTGCCATCGTATTAGGACGGTATCTCACCACCACACACACACACACACACACGGATGTACACAAACATGCAGAAGCCTGTGGGGGGGGTACAGATGAAACATCCTCCTCATCAGTCTTACACTGAGACCTGGAGATTGTGACCATACATCTGAACACATGACCCGAGGATACAGATGCACTCTGGGCCACAGACGTAGGTGCACACTCGCAAATCCTTCTTTATGTCTTTGTTTTAGTTTCTTCTCACAATATCTGCAGCACTTCTGTGGCCTATGTTTTGTGAATGTGCTTATTTGAATTGCTATCTCTAACCACTTCATTTTTGGGCCTCATACCACACGGATAATAAACGCCATCAAATCCTAACATGTGGGTGCATGTTTGTGGGTGTATGGTTATGTGCCACCACAATGTCACCGTATTAACCAGATCAGAAGTACAATGAGTAAATAGGTCAACTCCAAACCCTTTAGTGCCAATTTAGAAAGTGATGAAAGGGCGTAGGAAGGCATGTATCATTATAAAGCTCATTAAATGGGCCAGCGTCTGTCCCAGAGGCTGGAGCAATGCTGTTGTAAAAATGTTATGGATGTGGTTGTAATATGAGCTACAGAGCTCATTATGCATGTGATGATAAGTAGTCTCGATGCTGACACATTTAGGTGTATTTTATGCTCGATTCTATTATCAAAGAGTGTAGTTTGCCTTTAATGGTCCCCTGCAGCCCTGTGTGTTTCACACATCACTGTGAGACGCGTCTTTAGGGAGAGAAAGTGTCTTTCTGTTGTACATCGTTTCGTAAGTGTTTCCAGTGTATTAAAGTCCTCCACTCTTATGTCCTGTTGATGAATAAACGTACTTCCTTGGACACCTTTGCAAACATTTAGTGCACTCCAGAAGCAGCTTGGTCAGGGTGTATTATGATCAACATGTTGCTGTGGTGTGTGTGTACTCATCTGACTTATCTGGATGTCCACTAAAGCTAATGACAATAAAACCCCAGAGAATGGCAATTAATAAGGGGCATACTGTATTGGAATATTAATGAAGAATGAACAATATATACTGCTATATATAAGTCTTTTGAATTCCTCACATCATATACAAATATCAATCTAAGCATGAAATACAACATACACACTTTACCCAGTGTTTAAGTTAGAGCTGTGATGGCACAGGAAGGACTGTGGCTTTAGTTCAGTCATCTTAGAGTCACTTCTCTGAACAGGAGAAATAATTAAATCTGTGTCCATGTTCATCATATATATATATATATATATATATATATATATACTGTGTATGTATGTATATATACATTATGACTCAAAGGATCAAGTGTTTCACAGAGCAGCGCAAATTCAGATCTCATTTTCAACAACAGAAAACTTGCAATATAACAATCGGAGCCATCGTTTCCAACAATTATCTGATTTATTTAATCAACTTATTTTGTGTAGCACATGTTCCTCCTCCTGGCAATGGAGATATTAATAAAAGCTGAATGGAAGTAAGGAGTGTTGGTCTCTTTATATGAGTAAAACGTACGTTGTCATGAGTATCATGTGAGTTTCCTTTTAGACCGAAATAGATGTGAATGAGTCCAGACCCTACTGGACTGTTTACTCCCAGTGAGTAGTGAGTTCCTTTCTAATAAAGCTATCGGTGACTTTGTGCTCTGCATGATTGGAAATGATGCTGGAGAACATTTTAATAAGTCTGTGGTTGGAATGTAGCATGCCTGCGGATCTCTCATGACAGCGGTTGTTGCCTACGGCGGGTGTTGTCTTTGTTAATAAAGATATGTCCGATAAGAAAAACTTCATGATTTTGACCCTATGGTTCAAACTATGAACCTCTAGAGACCCTTTAGAGTAAGGTTCTGCTTCTTACCTGCAGTGTCTTTCCAAATGAAACCTCCAGCTAGGTTTGCAGCTGGCAATGCTAATGCTACTTTTCAGTGGACAAATGCATGCTCGCGATTGGAGGATAGTATTACCCATAAAGTCCAGAAGAGACCTTGTGAGTTAGAACATTATTAAGCAAAACCTCAAGTCTCTGAAACTCTAAGCTGTATGAATATCTTTTGACCTCAGACAGATGCTGCTCTGGGTGGTCCTCTGCCTGCACGTATCTATTTGAACCGTTTTATTGAAAAAGAGCAGAAACTGTCTCGAATTGTGATTACACACGGTACAAATGGCAGTCGTTTTTCTTTTGTGCATGATTTTTTTATTATAGTTTTCAGCAAGAGATTTCATTCTTGAACTTGAACTTGTGTGGTTCTTGCATAGAGTGTGTTGCATAGTTGCAAAGAGCAGAAAGTGCCTTGTTTAAGGCAGGGTTTGATGCTTTTGTACAAGTATTTACTTTCAGTGTGTAAGCATTCGCAAAAAACTGTTCTAGTTTTTTGGCCAATAATAGAAGTGGCAGAGAAGAAGCTGTCAGGCTTTGGCTGCACAGGGAATACTTGTTAATGGGATCAGCTGATTGGTGGCTTTGGTCTTTTCATGGGATTTGTGGACAATATGAAACATCCCAACTCAAAGTCTGGAACAATAACCTTTTAACTTTATAATGGCAGTTTTCAGATGTTTGTACTGCTGACTTTTGCGTGGCTTACTAATAAGTTGTCACAGTGCTGCTACATTTTTAGAAATGTACCTTTAGATTTAGAAACCCTTTAAGTCAGTGGGGAATACATATTTACCCTGCATCAATAAGCAACCCCAGCCTTAAAGATGATTATGGCATGTTTTGATTGGATGAATGGTCTTTCAATTAGATTAGTTTACAGCTTTGATACAGTTGAATATGTGTGCAGTGTATGTCAAAAGTGTTCTTGACACATGACACACTTTAAGGCCTTTGTACATCGGGTCCTTTTTGTTTTGGGAGATTCATTCTCATGTCCATATGTTTTTTTTTTTTGGAACGTCAATTTTTATGAGCTTTCACACCTCAAAAAAGGCATCAACCAATCACGTTGTTCACAATGGGCTGAGTTGAGCACATATTTATTAGGATTATAAAACAAAAACTCTGAGGCTTTGTTGTCTGAACCAAGATGGCAAATGTGACTCCTCATTCCAACCGTGACAATGGGTACATCCCAAGTCTCTTAATTGCATCCCTGTTTCCTTCACTTGGGTCCTTTCCTTGCGTCCTAGTCCCTCCCACCGGGGATGCATGGAGGAAACCATGCGAGGAGAGAGGAAACGAGGAAATATGTTTTAAGAGACATGAGACGTCCTTTCCTCAGTTGCGTCACGTGAAGCGACGTCTGTTTCTGATGACGGTGCTGATGATCACAGCTGATCAGCTGTCAGTCTGCTTTAACAGCTGGAGAGACTTTTGATAAGTTATGATCACTGTACTTAATAACAGTAACTAATAACTAATAAAGACACACAGTAATAACCTCTGTAGAGGTGTTTCTCTCTGTAGTCTGTTAACAAACTGTGTCCTGTGTTCTGTTTATAAGCACAGGATCCATTTCTACCGGCGGAATGCGATCGTCTTATTTATGAATTATTTGCATCTGTACGTTTTGAAATTGTGATTGTGATGTCATTATTAAATAACCCAGAATATGATTATTGTTTCTCTTAAATGATAAAACTCATCAAACACTCAGGAATGATGTATAAAGTGTTTAGTCTCTCAGCTCTCTCTGACTTTAATTGTATTCATAATAAAGTTATTGAGGGAAACATCAGATCATGAAAACACAAATCTTTCTAATAAATGTAGAAAGTTGTTTGTGGTCCTTTTGTTGTTCAGACTACAATGAACATTTATTTCAACCAGATGTTGAATCAGAAACCTAATCAAATATAAACTAGAGTTTATTCTGATCCGTCTTCACTCTGGTGTTAAACTCAGTCAGTCAATCCGATCGGCTGCAGCGTCCAATCACATGACTGATGAACAATGAGGGGGCGTGTCGGCCGTTAAAACACTTCCTGGAAGTCTGTTCTCGTGGGTCCTCGTTCATGGCTCCTCAGAGATCCCTCCTCCATCCTCCATCCTCGCTCCTCAGAGCTACATTAGAGCTTTGGGACTGCCATCAATATGGCGGCGCAGAAACAACTTCCGGTTCAAGCGAGGATCGAGGAGCGAGGAAACGACAATTAAGAGACTTGAGAAGCACCCTGAGGCAGGGCAAACCAGATCCATGCCTTCCTTTCCTACATTTCATAAAAAAAGCCATAGAAGTATAATATTTGCAGGTGATTTTTCACATTTTATTGCAGTTTAATTTGTCTAGTGTGTAAAGGCCTTTAGGCTATCCTGCCTCTCCGACCGTGCAATGATGGTGTCAAAGCCACATCTCATACTTCTATCACAAGTTTGTTATTTCTAAACTGCACTGTATCCGACAAATCATCAACAAACTTGTCGTCCAACACAATCACAGACACACACAAACAAGATACGTTGCTCCTGAGCGGCGGTGGCCTCCTGCTAGCTTGGTCAGAATCGATGTCGGAGTGGAGCCCTCTCACCGACCCCGGCCTTAATTGAAGGAAGCCGGTGAACAAGTGGACCGGAAAATGATTTCTTCTTCCCAGCCAGGCACACAGTCACACAGAAGTACTGGACACACCAATAAACACAAATGCATTAAACACACAGACGCACAAAGAGCTGAGGATTTCCCTATCCCTGATGCCGTGACCGCCTTCTGAACTTTGCTCCTGTGGAACGTATCGACATCTTTGTCTAACATCACCCGAGGCACATTTAAAACACTCTATACAAGTTCATGGCTTTAAAAGTTGAATTAGACAGGCTAATAGAAAACGTATCACAGAAGTGCTCTGGTATACTGAGAGGAATACTATGGTATTTCATAGCTTTCATGTCACCACAGTGGATTGTAGTGCATTCTGTTAGCTGTGTGTTGCCTAGCAAGGAACTTTATGTTTCTATTGACCTGAGTTTAATCTTTAACTTGGGTAAAGGGAACTGAGACTGTATAAATGGCTCAAATCCTTTCCCTAATAGTCCCTTTACATGCAGGTTGCACTGCACTTTTCCTCCACCTACTAATTAGTCCCCTTGTCCCCAGTCTTTAGCTATCAGCCATCATCTGCAGCCAACACCCTGCCTGCATTCAGAAGTGCTTCTCTGACTGTTCAAAGATCTGTGGGAAACGTTATTGATCTAAAAAAGTCAACAAAGTAAATTCCAGTTATTCTGATGAAGTATGTGGTATGCTGGGTTCTGTAAATTCTTGGGTGCCATAAATCACAGCGCATGAGGGTTTGCCCTGGCTGAATGCAAGCTAACTGCTAACCGCTAACTGAAGGTCTGTCCCCTGGAGCCACAGCCTGCCCTCCTCCCAGCGAAGTATAGTTTTCTGGCGGCAGAGATGAGGAAATGAAAATGCGAGTAGTTTCCTGGTTTCTGCCACATGGAATCCAATCCAATGAACACACTATCGATACGTACACGGACCATGTACCTTCAACGGACTGACCAGCCCTTGGGGCAGCTCTACGTCTTCGTCCTCTCATGTTGGGCATACTGGACGCTACAGTGACTCACTATCACCTCTCAAGGAATAAGTGGTATTATAAGACATGACGGGCCGGGTCTAGTCGATTTGAAATCCGGTAGAATTACAGTAGATGTCTGTGCAACGTAATACAAAGATGTCTTTAACGTGATACCAACACTGTAAACTCTTCACATTTTATTGAAGATCATTTTTTAATGTTACTAAAATTCTTACTAGATCTTGCATTGCACCTTTATTTGTTGTACATAAAGCTGGAGTCGGAGTGAAATGAGCACTCAGAGTATCGTCAGGTGCAGCACCCGAGCAACTCTGATGCAAATATCGAGATTTGGGTGAAAAGGTTCACATCATACTTTGACCTTTCTCTGTGTAGTGAAATTCTTTGTGAGAAAAAGCAATAATGCAATCTTTTAAAATGCTTGCAGCCATAATGCTGCTGTTCTTCGAAGAGCAAAAATCAATCAAACTCATGCTCAGATTGACAGCCTCTTAAAATGAGTGCATACGTGTTAAACAACAGTTCATTCTGTTATTTTATCAACAAACTACAGGGTTTTAATGCCCACAAAATTGATTATAAATATATTCACTGTAGAATAAACCCTTTAGAAGTACTGGATGTGTCATTTTTTCCACAATCACTAATCAGAGCTTTTGTAGTTTACAAAATATCACAGATTTCACAGACTGGCCCCCTGCTCTTTGTCTCCTTGTCCACTGAGCATCTTGTGGCAAAGTGAGAGCTCATTAAATGAAGTCATGATGGGAGGACGCTGAGTGAGCGTAGAGGGTCAGATAATTCTACAGTGAGCGGTCTCCATCATTTTATATATATTATAGGCTGGTTTTAGGTGCACACATTTAAATACAATAATTAGAATATGTAGGGTTTCTATTGGAGGAGCTTTATTTGTAGACAAAACAATATAAAGTAATTATTATGTAAAGATAAAAATACCCCCCCTCTCTCTCTCACACACACACACACACACACACACACACAACACTTGCCAGAGGAGCTGAAATGCTCTCAGCTGAATTGATTGGCACTAAATGGCTCATACTTGAAATCAACCCAACTTACTGACTGGCTAATGTGCTTGAAACAACTTACTTACCTCTTCCTCTCATGCAACACACGCACACTTGAACACACATAAATGCACTTCAATACATTCCTTCGGTCATTCATTGCAGCACTTGCATGCCCACCTACACACACATGCAACTGCAAATATTTCTGACTCTCTTGATTCATCTTCTAACACACACCAGGCACTTTTGTGTCTAGCAAGGAATGTCAATGCTGTCATTTTTCCTCTTGCTGGCCTGCCTCCATTTACCAAGTCATCAACTTGATGGCACGACTGAGGCGCGTTGAACACAGCTGCATCTCTCCTGCCAAGGACTGGCTCTCAACAAGCTCAAGATGACCTTCAAAGAAAGATTATATCTTCACCAGCCTTGTATTTACTGTAATACTTTGATTGCTAAATAAATGTAAATAATAAAAGAAGCTAATCATTTCTCCTTTTACAAACATGTGACTCTATTGGTGTCGGTATCAGTGTTGATAGTATTTCTGCTGAGCTGGGTTTGTGTGCTGCAGTATTTACAGCGTGTGTTTACACACTGCTGGAATTTGTGATCCACGTTGGAGATATCAGAGCCGGGGGTGCTGCTGAGACGTGCATAGAAATATGCTTCTGGTGTGAAGCGGCCTGCTGACTCGTGTGTAACTCCTCTCTGAACACGTCCTTTCAAGTGTGCCTTTGAGGGTATAGCCTGAAGTGCTGCTGCCCACAAAACTCTTGTTTCTCACAATGGCGCGTCAAGTGAAGTGGTTCTAACCCGATTCCCATCTGGGGGACGGTTCAAAAGAATCAAAGAATCAAAAGGATGTGTTTCCCTCACTCTAGTGTGCACACCTATAACTGTACACTGATGGTGCCTGTTAGGGAGAATGAATAACATGTGTAAAGGGCTGTCACATGTTGGGATCTGGCAGGAGCCTCTAGCAAGTATGAACATTTAATTATTGATATTAATAAAATGATCAATGTCAATAAGATTATCAATATAGATTACCAATAATGGGGCACCACCCTGGGACCAGAGACCAATAACCAAACTAGATAAAGTCTCAAAATTGGTGTTCACTCCAAATGTCGATAATCAGTATCAGCTATTATTACAACACATATACACAAAATAATCCTCCTTAAAATATTTTATTTCCTTAGCAATACTGATTAAAACCAACAAAATAAATCAAACAAATATCTATTATACAACGACAAGCATACTACCTAAAAGCAACAAACAATCAGGTACTGAGGGTGTGTATGTGTATAAAAGGGGAAGGAAAGAGAAAGATGGCGAGCATAGTCTCGTACGCCAAGCAAGGCTTAATAATAGGATTTGGCTGAATGTCTTTAAGAGTTTAGAGCGGGGACCTCTTGACTGGAATGTTTCGGTGAGTCAAGCGGCAAACCAATCCTCCGTATGACAGCGGGGATTTGTTTTCGGGTTTGAGCTGAATCTCCCTAACTGGGTACCTTAACTGTTCTATATCGGCTGTACGCTACTTCTCGTCTGGCGGCAGAGAAAACCGCAAATATCGACTTTCGCAATCTGGGAATTCCGCAATCTTCCTTTTACAGGTTAAAGTGGCGTTAATACTATCACCTAGATGTAAGGTGTTTTCTTACAAAGGAACCAACGTTCTTAAACACCATCTTTCAGCAACCTGAGTTGCATCGACGGCGCAGAGAAAAGGTCTCAGTGACGTCAGGGCCGTGTCACAGGGACTCACTGGGGTTCCGGTGGCCCTCGTCGAACGAGGCACCAGTAAAATGGTTTGAACCAAATCTCACACACAGGTGAGACTTTAAAACCCCTGAAGGGGTTGGCGTGGTTTAAACCCCTTTCGGCATACATGTAGGCCCCGTGTCTTTGTTTCAACCACCACAAGTCCCAACACACATGAACTTCAGATAATAATTACCTTTCACTCATATTTTGGCCGACATTTGTTGTCCAACACGGATTAGTTCTGAAGAAGTTTTATTTGGACCAGTTTTTAGCTTTTCCCTGGTTGGAATGACCTGACTCAACCTTTGTCAAGTTTCTGACAGCTAGTTCCACCTTTGTGTGCTTCGTGGAGTGGGAAGGAGTTAGAAAGTAATTTCTAACTCTTTCTCCAGAAGCTTCCCTTGTTTGTTTTATACAAAGGTCACAGATGTTTGGATGCCTGCTGTGGTGCCCAGCACATTTAATGGGACCTTTACAGTGTTCGCCCCCACAGAGGTAGCTCTGCTTCTGCAGGCCATAACAAGCCCTGTGTCAAACTGACGAGGATGTTCGGACACATGCATGTGTTAGACTTCACGCACACACAGACACACATGCCTGTGCACAAATATTCTTCATCAAACTATTACACCTCCTCTGGCTCCCCACTGAGACGCCTTCTGTTCCGCAGACACATTCTACATGTTTACAGCTAATGGATCTCAACTGCCATATATTCACATCCCATGGAAGACATAAACTCAGTGGTTCTGTGTGTATCTCCGTGTGTGGGTTGTGTACATTTTTATCTATCAATTTCTCCGAGATTAGATATATTGAGCTCGTGTGCCAGTTCCAGCACAGCCATTAGGAGAGCAGCCGACACAGAGCTCTGATGGCCTCCCGTGGTGGGGAGCAATTAGCTGCATGCTAAATGGTCCCAGTGAAGATGCTAACATTAGCTTGATCTCTCACTGCAGTCCTCTTAATGAGCAGCACCATTATTTACCTGCAGAGTGATGTGCCGAGGTGTTGTGAGACCAAATAATTGTTTATGATCATGTAAGGTAGAACACAGGTGCTCATGAAAGCATGCTGGCTGCTGGGGCTCACATCATTTGACAAACAACACAGGCATTTACATTTTACTTAAAGAAAGCACCCTAAACTTTTCTCAATGCCATGTCTACCCCAGCTTGTTCCTCCCTCTGCGTTCTCTCAATCTAATGCAGGTCAGCCATTGTTCATCTCCTCCGTTAAACTCCCACAGGACAATTCCCAAAGATCCAAGAGAAGAAGAAGCACTGCCCACTCAGCAATCAGTGTGTCTGTGTGGGAGTCTGTCTGTCTAGCTGTGGGAAAGAAGGAGAGAACAAGAAACACATCTTGAGACTAAAGTGACGTCAGACTTGAAAGGAGGAAGATTGAAAATGATTATGTGTAGATTATGAAATATCTTGAGCCAATCTTTATAAGCACCTAAGGTGGTCAATGTGTGTGTACTCTTTCCTGTACATCAGTCTTAAATATGTTTTAATGATCAAAAACAGTCGGTCACAGTAAAAGTTGTTTCAGGCAGAAAGCGTTGGTCTTTGCTGTCAACCTCAAAAAAACATCTGAAAGCATCATTAGCAACGGTTAGCATTTGTAGGAATGCACATCAATATGTTCATGTATTGATGTTGTTCCACTTAGGCAAAGTTTATTATTGCCAATAGTTAAACCATTAATGTATACAAACAACTAATTAAGGCTTTAAATAACAGTTAGTTTGGAATCAGGCTCTCAGTCCATAAAAGGTCATTAAAGCTGCACAAAAACATGTTTTTAACAGCGGATGAAATGACTACGGGAAAGTATTTCACCAGCAGTGTTCAAACTGAGCCAACGGATGATTATCACCAGATGCAGCTCCTCTCAGCTGTATTCTGTTGTTGTTTCTAGGTGAAAGGTTGTGATAAACCCACTAGTGATAGTCGAGCTCAGGGGGCGGCAACCTTTACCATCCAAAGAGACATTTTGTTCTATTTTCCACCAAATAAACTTTGTCTGAAGCTGCAAAAGCTATTTGATATCACAGCTGATAAAGTTTTATATATACTTATATTATATATACAAAAACTATAGTTTGTTGTGAAATTATAGAACAAGAATAAAGACAATTCTTGACATTTTATTGCTATTTTACCTGTTAGAACAATATCAAACTCTGATGAAGAGGAAAAACGAACGTGCTCAATTTGCTGCAGCAGTTGAGAAATCGCTCTTTTTCGTTCATCTCCAGTGTGACACTTATCACCATATGCTGTGTGCTTGTTCTGGAAGTGACTTTCAACTTTACATTTCTTGTTGTGCAAATTTCTCTGAAAATCATGGCGCTTGACAGGTGTAATAGGATGTGAGGCACATCTTAGTAAACTATATACCTGTGAATAGCAAAGGCTTTAGCTTTTAAATGCATTTTGGTAAACAATCACGAAGGATCCATTGTTTAAAGAAATGTGCCCAAACAAACCATGGTTCGCTTGTTTTCTTTTAACTTGTCTTAACAAATATATAATGTCATACAAAAAACATTTAAATGTGCTGATTTATAATGTTGCTTCTCAAGACAACGAGCAGACACGTGTTGTTGATTCAGCAGAGAAAGAAGATTGAAGATCTCTGGTTCTACTGCATCCGTCATGATCCTCTGAGTGCTGAATCATTGCTGCTCCAACACAGACAGGATTCACATGTATGTTACCTGTCTAGCATGTTACTTTGACCGGCACACCAATCAATCACCATCATCACTGCACCGGTATCTTCAGTGTTTGAATGTGATATTAGTTATAAAATGCAGCTTATTAAAATACTTTAGTTTGTTTCCAAGAGAGCGGCGATAAAGAGGGATCTCAAGCCAAAAAGTAATTTTCACATTTACATTTGAGTAATTATTTTGGCATTATAACTGTAATTCTAACCAACACACACTCCTCCCCCATGGCTCCAGTATTCAGGACTATGCTTTGAAAAAGGAGTAAATGTTTAATAAGTCACCATAATAAATAGTTAACAGTTGTATGTGCCACTTCTTTTAGCCTTGTCTTGTTGCATCTGCTCCCCTATTGGGTGGATTCATGCACTTGTACTCCTTGTGGCTTTCCCTCCTGTCTGAATAAGTTATGAAAAAGGCCAAAGCACGGTCTGCAGAAGGTAGGAGATGGAGTAGAAGTCTAGAGTAGCCTGGCCAGAGGTTTGTGGCTGTGCTTCTTCAGCAGTTGTCAGACCCATATGCTTTAAAAGGATGTACTGAGTTAGTACACTAATCAAAATCCATTCATGAATTCCACTCTAGATAAGGTGTGTGTTGAAGTACACGGTCCAACACACACACACACACACACACACACACACACACACACAGCGGAGCAGCACTCTTACTGAATAAACCATCACTAATCATCATCAAACATTCATCTTAGTATTAACTCATCTCTAATTCATAATCATCCAATAGACACTGCTTACCGTGGATGAGACAGAACAAGACAGACAACAAGCAGCAGGTCTTGCTTAGTGCTGCACAGACCTGCTCGGCCCTGTGAGACCAGTCTGCATCGACATTTCAGCTAATTTGGCTTTTGATTGGAGCCGAACAGACATTTTATTCATCTCATAAGAGGCCAATACAGCCAATAAGTAGGTATTTCCTTTACAACAATTAGCTCTCATACGCTGTTTCCTCATTGGTCAGTGATCTTATCTTTCAATCTAGGTCGAAGCTGAAATAATGAATACAGAAACAGAATTCCATAACTGGCTTGTAGGACGAACACTCACTGGGGTCATTTCAACATTTCATTTCTTTACCCTTTTTTAAAAATTCATTTTTAATCCCCTGTCTTAAATAAAATGTATGTTGTTGTTGCCAACCCTAATCCACTGAACTGTTAAGGTTCGTGTGGATTCACTAATGATTGTACATTCTGCAGATGCCAGAAACCTGCAGTGTCCTGGCTGGCAATTATAGCAGCAATTTTATTCTGATAGCAGAATAATTGTCTTATATAAACACGTATTATTATGATTATTATTATTTATTATACAGTGTCTCAGCAGGAGAAATAAGCAGACCTACATAAGGCAGACACAAACAACCAGTAACAACATGCAAAGTGTTCTTAAGTTAACCTTGCCGCAGTCTCAGCTGTCAGTCACCTCTGACAAGCATGACTCACACCTACGCCTCCTCTCATTGGTCAGTGAAAAAGCATGACTAACCTCCTCTAAAGAAATTTGACTGCAGCTATTGATGGGCATGAATGTGGGACAATGGATTCATGTGTGTGTGTGTGTGCGTGTGTGTGTGTGTGTGTGTGTGTGTGTGTGATGACTCAGGCCAAAGAGTGCCTAACTCTGCGCTTCATTTAAGTAAAACATCAACCAGTAAGAATACAGCAAAACATGTAGTTTTGTTGTGTTTTTGTCTATGGAATTTTATGTTAGGTACTTATGATTTAAAATGCATCTCTCTATATTGCTGTTCCTATGCTAATAAACAAAAGCATAACGTAAGCTGAGCTCTCTTTCACACAGGCCTTTCCCTATTATATTCCTCTACAGACCTGACCACACATCTCTATGGAGCAGCACACTATAATTTGCATGTACTTGTGTTGGACTCATTAAAAAAAAGCCAACTTGAGGACATAAAGCAGCAGTATACCAAAGATGCCTTTACAAATGTATTACGGAGAAGACAATGAATATAGTTCAAGAATGACCTTGTCTCCGCTCTCCCCTGTCCGGGTGTCAATGTTGAAGTTATTCTCACGTCTGTGCCTGCTGGGGTGCCAACCTCTCTGCCACTAGCATTCAACATGCATTGACCTTTGTAAACTGCAGGGTCCTGTCATCATTGCTATCCCCATTTTGGGGAGTTCTGCCAGGCTGAGATGACACATGGCAGCAACACAGTGTCTTCACCTCTGTTCATGAGAAGACTGGTATAGAAGATGACCCACTATGGTTCTTTCTATCCCTGCAAAACATCCACCTTCATGGGATCCCCGCTGCTGTCATGTGACCTGACCTGGTGGCGGTAGCACACTCGAACTACGTTTTAGATCAGTGTGATGGCGCCACTGGTAATGTCTTTACAGATGAGGCCCTCTGTCTCCCCCTAAATCTCCAGTCATTGCATTAAATGATGTCTCAGCTTTGTCCCACTATTGATACACAACTGGGGCCTTTATAGATATGAATCATGGAGATAGGCCTGTCACAGTAATGACTTCTGTTGGACGATGTATATGGTCTCAGAAATATTGCAATAAACAATATTAAAATGCTAAGACCATTTCATGCCGCTGATATAACGATAATATAATAGCATAATAATGCAAGTAAACCCATCGAAAGAGCAAAAAACATTTAATTTTCAAGAACATTCAGATGTTTAAATTGGAATGTGACAAAAAATTGCAAACAAATAGATCTAACATTAATTGCCACTTTTTGAAAACAGAAATATCGACTCGTTCAAATACAGCATTTTAGATAAGACCGACACAGGTGTGCTTTGATTGAAACAGTTTGATAGCTTCATTGGTTGCACTTTTTAGTGACACTGAATAGTGCACCAGGGGGTCACCAATGACATTGATGGGAACCACGGTTTCTACATGAGTTGAAGACGCTGATCTTATCCCAAACCTTACCAGGAGCCTTGCTTGTGATGTTGCCATAGCTGTGACGTCCCCCTCACTTTTGTTGTTTCAGCTTGACTTTCTTACTGTAGTTCTTCTGGAGATGTATCTCTTGCCGTCCTGCAGCTGTAGCTTAGATGAGGGAAGATCTGAGGTGATAAATATGTTAAATAGCTGGGTCACCCTCAGCTATTAGATTGTTCTCACAGCAATGAGCTTCAGCAGCAGCCAACATATTCTCATCAAAACTCGTCACACTGACGTTTGGTCAGAGGCCCCTTGGAGTCAGTTTCTAACGCACTTGGTTGCCCGATACGTCAAACTATGACACTTCACTACAGTCATAGTAAACACATGCTTAAGATTGTGAATTCAAACAAACGCTTGGGTTTAGGCAGTGAAGTCACTTAGTTAGGTTAAGGAAAGACATCATTGATGGACTTAAAATATGTACGTAAACTAGGTTAAACATAAACAATGTAACATATGTATGGAGAACAGGTAACTTCAGAACAACACTCAAACTGGAACAATGGCATACTCCTCAAAAGGTGTTTTGACCCATTCATGCTTGAGGCTACTACAGTTTCCTGGTGTTTTTTTATATTGACTATATTTGTCACAGCGAGGTGCAGCAGCCACTTATCCTAACTATTTGCACCATTACACTCTAGAAATTTATTTGCTTACCATTTAAGGATATTCAAGATAACATCTCACTGAGCCTGTAGGTGAGTATAATGTGTTCATCTTTGTGGCGTCTTTATCAAGAACAAAACACGAATGTCAGTCTAGTGTAGCAAAATCTCATCTATCTCGGAGGATACTTTCTCACCCTGCAATATTAAAAATCTCACTCCAACTTTTACATTTTTAATCAGCTACATTCTAGAAGTCAGAGAGACAAGCTGTGGGCCAATAACATCTCTTGATTTGCACGGAGCAGGCCCATATCAGCAGCAGGTCACACTTTAAATGTTGCATCATACTTAATGCATGACCATGAGAAGGGCTACCTCATTATGAAGCAATATGTAGATGGCCTCTTCCTCCATACCATACAATGTAATATTTAGGAAATGTAAAAGCCTTTAACCTCTTTTTTTTCTCAGAATAATTTTGCAGTGCTAGGGTGGTCTCAGTATTTTAAAACAAGTAAATTCAATTATATAGTGGGTAACTAACTTTATAATTTATTGATTCTTTGCTTCTTTTCCAAACCTTTCGTGTTTACATGACCAAATAATATAAACTGTAAACTACAGAAGGTTATTTTGATTGTTAGATGCCATGCAGTGACCGTGAGATCATTTACAGTAACTCACACTCAGTGTTAATAATAGTTTCAGTTAAATCTCTAACGACAAACGTTATACATTCAAATACACATCTGGATATTGTCGAACTCACAATCTACTGCCTGTGTGCAGGTTTAGTGCTTCTTTACTTCCAGGCTGGTCTCCTTAAAATTACGTTCCCATACAAAAAACTTGTAGTGTCAACTATGCTGCGAAGAAAACACATTTTCTCCAGTATTGTGTTGTTTTTCACATATGACGCATACGTCAATCATAGTCAGTTTAAGCCAAACCATGATGTTTTTACGAAAAATATTGTAGTTTTCATGGCTCAACATAACCACGTAGTTCTGCTGTCTAAACATAACCACGTAGTTCTGCTGTCTAAACATAACCACGTAGTTCTGCTGACTAAACATAACCACGTAGTTCTGCTGACTAAACATAACCACGTAGTTCTGCTGGCTCAACATAACCACGTAGTTCTGCTGACTCAACATAACCACGTAGTTCTGCTGGCTAAACATAACCACGTAGTTCTGCTGACTAAACATGACCACGTAGTTCTGCTGGCTAAACATGACCACGTAGTTCTGCTGGCTAAACATAACCACGTAGTTCTGCTGGCTCAACATAACCACGTAGTTCTGCTGACTAAACATAACCACGTAGTTCTGCTGGCTCAACATAACCACGTAGTTCTGCTGACTAAACATAACCACGTAGTTCTGCTGACTAAACATGACCACGTAGTTCTGCTGGCTAAACATGACCACGTAGTTCTGCTGGCTCAACATGACCACGTAGTTCTGCTGGCTAAACATGACCACGTAGTTCTTCTGGCTAAACATAACCACGTAGTTCTGCTGGCTAAACATAACCACGCAGTTCTGCTGGCTAAACATAACCACGTAGTTCTGCTGGCTCAACATAACCACGTAGTTTTTGTGCTTAAACATTATCAAGTTATTTTCTTTTTGTTTTGTTTCAATTTACAACGTTAACCACATGTTTGAAATTGCGACCGTAGTGCGGGAGAACATATATTTCCTTTAAAACTTAATTTAGAATGCTATTCAGTTGAATGGAAATGTACAACGATTGGCCCTTCACTGAACCCTCAGAGACTAATCATCAATATACTTCAGCTTTTGTCTGCAAACAAGGCTTTTATTTCCAATTATTTGCTTCTTGACTTTTATAAAAAAATTGTCATCTGAAAAAAATGTCTTTGTGTGTTAGTGGGGAGTGTCGTCTACATTTCCAGGTAGTCATCTTCATGCCACTTTTAATAATAGTAAAACTGCCTGGAGAGCCATTTTGGGGAGATGTGGAGTCAGCAGAGTCGGTGTAAAGACTGAGACTGGTGATGTAGGAAGTTGGTATGTCACTCTTGGTTGTGCTGCCAACTCAGCTGGTGCTTTCTTCTACACACTACAGTGGAAGCAGCATAAACAGAGACGGACACACACACGGTTTCCTGCACCCTCTCTCTCAGTCATAGACTTCAAAAACCTGTCTTCCTGGGTGTGAAATAACTTCTTTGCTGGCCGACTTAACTTTGTGTAGTAATTGCACACCTTTATCTCTGCTTTCTCTTCCCCCCGCCATCACTGCTTGCCATTATCACTGAGTCTCCACTTATTTCTTCCTTATATTGCTAATAAACACACAATTTCTTTAAACTGGAGGATCTGCTATGTAAAATGCTTAATTTACCTACAGTCCTATAACCATCACTTGTTTTATTACGAATAAAATAGTATATTTAATGTATATATTATATAGTCTCTCGTATCATATTGCAACCATACTGTCACTGTCATTTGGTATCATATTTTTGTCTTTTCAAAAGCTGTCTACATACACTGCTCATTCAGCTATGATCTCCATGATCAAATATTTAAGTGACTAAAATATATTTGATTTGTTTAAGTAGCCCATGCATATGTGTTGCACATTCATGTAAATAGCATTCAAATCAACTTCCAAGTAATTACCACTGGGAAGCTGAGATCTTTCTGAAAGCTCTGATAAATCTGACTTGACATCTAAGTGCCGAAAGACAAATATTATAAACACTCACAAGTCGTTCATATGGGAATCTCTCCCATCTCTGACATCCATCCTATGTCACAGGAATCTGGCATATGTGTGAGACATGTTCAAAAAGGTATTCTTGAATATGCACACTATTATAAAGAAGCTGTCAAATGAAAATGCTACTTGTCCTTACATTAGGATGCAATGTTTAAGATACAATCTTAAGTTTAAGCGCTGAAATACGTATTCCCCACCCTGATGAAAATGCCTATGGTACGTGCATAAGCAGGTACATGTTTACATGCATGATCAAACGCTACACAGGTCCCGGTTCAGCTGTTTGAAAGTATGGTTACCCTACACAAAATAGAAAGTACATCTGAGCATTTTGACAGCTTGATTAGTTTTCCTAGTATTAATTTCCTCATCACAAGGCGAAAACAAAGATATCACAGTATATCCTGAGAGGGATGAAAATATTTGCACCAAATTTATATCCTCCTTTATTTCAGTTGTGGTATTAACTTCATGTTCAAAGACCTGATTTAGCTTTGGCTTCACTCATTTTTGTCAGAGTTAGTTGTCAGTTTCAAGTTTATTTGGCCATACTCGCCAGCATAATTTGTTCCAACTAAGGCTGCCTTTCTCTTCACAGGCAGCAACACCGACAGATGCTGGAGACCCAATTACAAACACTTGGAGTTTCATACGGGTGAGGGACTGCTGGCATGGGGATTGGCAGTTACAGTAAGTGTGAATGGGATTGTGTGTGTGTGTGTGGTTAGATGGTCTTATCCAAGTGGCAAAATCTTGCGGCGAGATAGATTTAGGCTGTTGATGTTGTCTCAACAGATATCTGTTTAGTATCAATTTAGGGGCCAGAGTAATGAGAATATTTCTTACTTTCCCTGACCATGAGTCTACCTCCAATCATTGGAGACAAATTAAGAGAAGGAAGAAATGGAAACAGATATAATTGTTTTCAACAGAACTACAGTATTTACAAGAAAGGATACATAAGGGAAGGGGTCTGGGGATGGAGTGCTTGTGAGAGAGCAAAAAACAGTGTAGGTTTTACTGCATATGCCCCAGCTAATTCTGAGCCAATCTAAAACAAGTTCTTAGGATCCAAAAAGTCATTATTCTTAAGTAAAACGATGAAAACAGAGCTGGTTGTTAAGTTTTCTTCGTGAGCCTCCAGAGCATCACATGCACTCTTCCACTGCTGGCTGCTCCTCTTCAGCTCCATCTCCACATAGGTTGTAGTTCGAGCCCGCCTTTTATTGGTGACCCTTCTGAGGAGGTCGTCTTCTTATTTAACAACTTTTTGAGTTGGCTCACCTCCATCTGCCTGATTCCCAGTAGGCCAATCTGCTCCTTTAGAGCTTCATTTTCCTCCTTGAGAGACATTATGTCAGTGATGGCAGAGTGCAGAGCATCTCTAAGTCTCTGTGAGGGAGATGCTCATGGTGTTGCAGCTTCACTGCAGCATTTGTACACCATGCAATATTAAAAGTGTTACATTACTACCAAATGACCACAGACTATGTCATGCATATTTCTCAGTTTTAATTGATTTTGTTTGGTTTTCATATTTGGATCATATTGTTTTGGTGAAACTTGGGGTGAGGTTTGGATCATGGGTTTGGCATCCTGGGAGAAAAAATGGTAGATCTCTACAGTCATTTGGGTAAATCATCTGGGAACCATGAATGTCTTTACAAAGGCTAGTCCCTATCAGTCCTGTAGATGTTCGGATATTTCACTGGATAAATGAAAATCCTGATCTGTTGGTGGCACTAAAGGAAGACCAGATTTAGCAGGATTCATTCACTGGGGAACATGAACATCTGTAAAACAATTTCACAGCAATCTATGTGATAGTTGCTGAGACATTTCAGTCTGGACCGAAGTGGTGGACAGAGCAATTGACAAACCAACATTGGCATCCCCAGAACCACTGCTGCTAATGTGGCTAAAATGTCGTGGAACTTCCACTCAGAGTGTATTTCATCACATTGTTGTTTATCTTCAGTCTGTTTGATCTAAACTCTGGCACTAGCACCATTTAATTAATAATGAACAGATACGATTATGTAGGTCTGAGGATGGACTTGAGGACCGATGAGGGAATTGTATTGGTTGGATGAAAGTATCCATGCGAAGAGAAAGAAATGTATACTTTTGTCTCGATAACCATGGTAACTTAACTAACTGGATGAAAGATTATGAAAGAGGAAAGGTGCACACAATACTCACAGTATTACCGTATAGGTCATACAAATATCTATTCAATTTCAATTGGTTGCAGTTGGTTTTGGCCAGTGGCATTAGGACTGAACACCTACGGTAATAAACACTGTATGTATGTAAGGGATTGATATTGGACTATTCTGCAAAATGCAAGATTTCATTCCAATGCAATGTTTTTAAAAATTTTTTTATTCTTTCTTTCTACAATATCTGCAAGTCAACTACAAAATGGTTGAGATCAGCAAAAGATTATGGCTATGGAAAATAAACTATAGGTAATGTATGTTAAACCTGCAACAACCTGTTGGCAAACTGTTTCCTATTTACAAATCCATCAGACAAGGAGGGACAATAACAGTTGTTTGAAGTTGTGTTTGTGTCTTCCTTTGAGCTTTGGTTTGTACCAAATCTGAGTAATATATCTGACTCATTAGCCGCTAAATGCTCCATGTTAGACTCCCTGTGTCTCTACTGGAGGAGTCCGGTTGAGCTTTGACAGTTGATAGTAAGCACATTCATGGCCCTTTGAGAAAATCATTGTGTGGGTAAATGTGTGCAGCTGGGCTAGTAGCTCTACTATGATAGGCTCATCCGTGTGTATGTGTGTGTGTGTGTGTGTATGACGCCAATCCTGCCAATGCGTTCAGCAACCTTTTGTGCATGTGTGTGCCTCGATGCACACATCAAAACACAGAAATACACAACCAATGACAAAAGATTAAACGCAGTTATTACTCTTGAAGCTCACGTATAATGCCTGGCCACCTGCTCCAAAGAAACAGGGGGCAGCATTTTAGAAAACCTGACGGTCATTTTTAACGAATGGTTTATTGATTATTGAAGCGATATGGTGTGATATCATTTAGAAATTTCACCCACCTAAGGCCATACCCTATGTCACAAAGTTACTGAGAGAAAAATAATGTGTGGATCAGTACCGTGATTCGAATCCACACCGAGTTTAAATGATTTATCCTTGGCCCAGGCAACACCCTTTTACTAAGTTCCATTAATAGGGCCAGTAGTTTTTCCATAATCCTGTTGACAAAAGACAAACTAAACCAAAAAAACAAGGCTGATATAATGTGATATCTCTTTGACTATTTCGTGCATAATGAAGATCTATGACTGAATCAGACTAGAATAATTGCACAACAAGGATGAATAAAGGTTTATGGTATTTTCTGCTTTTGCCATAAGAGATTATCGGAAACTAATAGACATGAGAACCACTTATTTTACTGCCCAAATCCCTAATCTCAAATGCCTTATCTCAAATAGTTAGAAATTCTTGTTAAGAAAGTATTAATTTGCTTAGTCATTACCCACACTCCCTTTCCCTTTAATGAGCCAAGTGTCATTGGGATCAGAAATGATGATAGATAGCAGAGGCTAGAGAGCAGAACAACGAGGAGTCTATCAAACGTACTGTAGCTGTGCTCGCTAACTTCACTCAATTTATCCTGCCTGGCTGAATGGAGTCGAGTGTTATTGCCCATGACAGAAGTAGGTTTGAGATGGAAATCACTTAAAAGGCAAGAATCTGTTGAGGCATATGCTGGGTGAAAGAGATCTAATGTGTCTCGCTCCTCTTTCCCTATCATTTTGAAGTCAAACCCTTTTTGTTTTTCCATGCACAATCTCCTCACCTACTCTCTTTTCAGCTCACCTCCCCCTGACATTTCTTCAAAAAGAGGGAAGTACACATGCAACATCATTCATGCCAACATTCTCATCATCATCTTCCTCATTATCCTCATTGTCACCCTCTTTTTGGTTACACTCACAGCAGTTTCAGATTTTAATTGGCAACTTGAAGTAGCATCAGAAGTTATCTGCTTCTCCCCAGTGAGGCAACCTCCGCCTATTTCTCTCTTTTCTCCTTGTAGTTTTCTGAGTCGTGTCATTGTGGCTTAACGTGAGTAATTTGCCATTGAAGATTCCTCAACAAACGAGCAGTGCAGAACAAGTGGTTCCCCTAGAAAACCATGTTCTTCTGAGCATCTGAGAAGAAGGTGTCACTGTGTATGCAGTACTGCTGCTCGGGATTATAAGCCTAGGTCAGGAACTATAAGGACATGATGAAACATCGTAGGCTTTCTGTTCTATCTAGCTGTTAGAGCACAGGAGGTGGTGAGTAAAACTGCCTCAGTGGCACTTCTTGTATAGATCACAATCTTTTCGGAGGCCTAGTTAGAGAGTGCATGTAGAGAGTGCATGGAGAGCAGCTGCATTGATATTTAAATGTTTGACTAACTTCTACTCTGGCTGACGAGGTCTAAAGAAAGTCCTGAAGAAGTTATGTTCTCTTGTGCAGGGAAAAGTTCTGAGCCCTTGTGCGATGCTGGCAGTGACTCACACTATGGGTTACGATGTCTACATACATACAATACATTAGTTGAGATGTCAGTTTGAAGCATCACTTCAAATTATCACAAGAGATGTTTTCATTTCAAATTTCTAAAACACCAATAAAAGTTAAAGCTCCAAGCAGCGATGTACGCCCTCGCATTCTCCCGCATGCCGGGGGTGCTGGCGGGACGCAGGCAGAAATATCTGCGACCATCGGACAGCACGCCCACAAGTTAAATATGGAGTGTGTGATGTTGGAAATCATGTAGTGCACATATTCCATTAGTTCCTGTATCCACTATGTGGTGATAGAGAACATGCGCAAACATGCATTATGTTGCTCTATATCAAGTGCAGACCACATCATGTAAATCAGATTCCATTTGTCACATAACACTGACTTCCTGTTGCAAGTAGGTGGCGCTACGACTGAGTAAAACTTAGCTTGTAGACATCCTCAAGCCATGACTGTTGTCAAGCATGGCAAGTTTGGGACATATTTCAGCAAGTCCAGTGGAGTTACATCAGCTTGTTGTTTAATGGCGAATCACGTAAAATGGCTGCCACGGCTACACCATTCCATCAAACGTAAAGCTTTCAGCTAATTTTAATTGCAAATATCTTTAGATTATACTGACCAAATTTGAAATGGATCTCACAAAGTCCTTAGGAGGGACTAGATATCAAGGGAAAATTAACACAAACATTAAAATGGCCGACTTCCTGTTAATTTTAGAGCATTGTCCAAGACTTTTTAAAAGTCTTTATGTGATACATGTTCCTACCAAATTTCATACATGTAGGTCAAACGTAGCGTTGGGGCTGCATTGTTGAATATGTGTAGGGGGCGTTATCAAGGCAGAGGGTTCCACTTGTGATTATGGAACTAGGAACTAGGACATGTTTACAATGTCCTAACCCACACAGGTTCCGCCCTCTACTGGACTTCATGAGCACAGCGGATGAAGCCTTCAAATGCCTGCCCTGCCACGATTTTAGAATAAATTAGTTATTGGGAACAAAACAAAGCAGGGATTCACAAAAGGGTGGCCAAAGGCTGGTCAGTTGAAAAAAAAAACATATTGCATGAAACAATGGCTGCATGCATACACATGTAACAGCCCTCTACCCACCAAACACTGCAAAACGGAGAGAATAGACTCAACTGCAGAAGACAGGGGATCTAGCCTCCATTCTTCACACCAGCATTGGAACTCTGAATACTTTGCCTTGTAATAGGCCATAGTGATCCCACTCTTACCACCTGGATGATCTGCACAACCTTTACAGAAAGTCCAGCCCTCCTCAAGCTGTCAGTCTCAGGATTCAAGCCTGTAGAGGATGGCCCGGAGTGGGCAACTTTTAGGGCTATCAGAATAACAACTGCTCCTGCGTCACTCACTACAACACGAGAGGGACGAGGCAGAGTCGTCGAAAGGCAAAGAGCAGCTTTCTTTGTCACAGCACATGTCTAAATGCGTCCACCCCCAGGGCTGGATTGTCCTGCTGTGCCAGCGAGAACCATAGCGGGCAGTGGGTGTTGCGTGGGTTGGGGCGAACGGATCCACTTCGTCTTTCCTGAACCACGTCCAAATCTGCAACTTCAATGAATAGAAGGCTGGCTTATGGGGGCCGACATGGAAAGGGCAGAGGGCATCACGTGTAAATGCAGCAGCAGACATTGTTTCACAGTGTTTAATCCGTTGTATCCCATGTGGATCAAGGAGGGAGGAAAAGACGTGTATGAATGTGTGCTTGTGTTTGTCCAGTAGACGGTGGAGCCTGTGAGAGTTAGAATGGTATGTAACTACCCGTATGTATCTGCAGAGTTCTTATAATCGCATTAAACTCAGAGAACTAATGTACTGTAATGTAAATAGTTTAAAAAAACTTAAGTGTGCGGACAAGCTTTCAACTTTCTTGGTCTTCAGTTATGTCCCACTTTTCTTCAGATTTCTGTGTGAGCTGGTAGTTAAATTGCTCCAGCAGACTTCTGTCTTACTCCATCATACATGAAGGCTCATAATTGGCACTTGTCTGAGAACATGCACACATGCTCGTAATGCATACATGCAAGGAGAGACACAAGAGGAAACCTGCAGACATGATGCTGATGTAGACGTTTGTCTCAAGAAGTCCGTGGCTCGCTCTCAAAAAATCTTTACTCCTTTACATCCCTCCATCTCTAATTTAAGCCCCAAACAGATGTCATTATTTTCTCACATATGTTATGCGCAGCCAACTACTACCTCCTCCCACTCAACTGTGATCAACCGTCATCCAACAGTGATACCCGCCAGAAATAACGTGTGCTTGTATGAGCAGATATTATGATGAAGTTTAACCTCAGCTAGGATTTACCATCAGGTACACTCATACCTCATGTTTTATTCCTATACTCTAGCATGACCTACTGTATTCAAAGGTTCAGTTCACCCAAATTACAAAGACATTGGACAGCTAATTTCAACAACTTGGACAATGTTTCATGACATTCATTTTTCTATTTAGACATTTTGAATATTATTTTTAAAATGATAAGCATATAAAACTCTTGATTTGATTAATAAATAATTGATAAAATGTTGCTCCTTATAACAAATACGCTATCTTACAAAAACATGAAAATGTATATAGTTTTAAGTTAGATTTTTAGATATCAGAAAACACTCTATACCATGTTAGGGTTAGGGACTTTATAATAACTACACACTAAAAAGCATTAGTTAAGTATGAGTAAACACTTAGTTCATCATTTGTAAAGCATTGTTCCTACATTAACACGCATTAGTATGCAATTCATAACAACAGTTATAAATGTTTTATTCTTGATTAATAAGCTTGTCTATTTGTGTTTCATGATTGTGTTTTCACACTTTATGAATGATGGATTCCCCATTTGTAAATGAAGTATTATATGTATTACCCTACCAGCCCTACTACTGTGAATACAATTTGAAAACTGCATACCTGCACTGTTTGTATTTCTTTAAGCCTTGAAGACTTCTTATTAGAGTTTCAATGATGGGCTTGGAACTGGACTTGAATTTACATAGCGCCTTTCTATTCTTCCCACCACTCCAATCGTGGTACACTACATGTAAAAATTCCCCCATTCATACACATTTTATACACTGATGGCAGAGGATGCCATGCGAGGTGCCACCTGCTCTAGGGATCTAAACTAACTCACACACCAATGGCACAGCTTTAGGGGTTCAGTAACTGGCTCAAGGACACTTCAAGATGCAGACAGGAGGAGCCGGGGATTGGACCGATTCGAGGCTGGCCTGCTCTACCTCTAAGCCCATATGTTGATCATATTGAAAAGGTAACCTTGAAACAGAATTATAAAGGCAAGAACGAGTGACGTTTTAGATAATCTTCGTATTACCATGTTATCTCCACACTTAGATGATGGCTGAACGGTTTTTGCCGACGTTTGCAACAAGGTTGCAAATTAGGTCATCTCACTGAACGTAATACCTAAGGGAACTTTACCCAACAGAAAAACAGCAGAGGAATAACAAAATAAATTCCGAGCGATTTAGAAGTAAGAGAAGGCGGGAGGGAGCAAATGGAATGATTCCAATGAATGAAAATCATCTGGATTAAAGACACGATCAACATTTCTCCTCAGTTCATCGTTTGCAGGAACTCTCTTTCCCTCCCTGTATCGTGTGCCCTGTCGTTCTCACACACTTACAGTTACAGACACAAACTTCAGTCTGGCTTCAGGGCAGAGCATGTTATGGGGCTATGGGGGCATGGAGGGTAAGGACAAGGGGGACGAGGGGTGAGAGAAAGAGTGATAGCAGTAAAGCTGGCAGAGGAACTGCTTCATTGTTATTTTATATGCCAGGTTGAGCAGAGAGTACACACCCACAGACACACACATACTGTATACAAACTCTCAGCACAATGCACCGCTGCAATCACTCACAAAAATCTATTGCGCCACACGCGTTTAAAAGACAACTCTCTCTCTCTTCATTATGAGCCATACCTACAGTTGCACTTCTACCCTTCAACGTTCAATGAAGTTTGCTCACCCTGTCATACTATATGAGGCATGAGATGAATGTGTGTTGGTGTGTGTTGGACAGGCAGCAGAGCTTGCTGGCTTATCGTGGCGGGCTCGTGGGCCTTGTCAAAATGCGTGTGAGAAAATACAGAGTGACAGATGTAGCCTTTCTGCTCTCTCCCACTAACATGGTTATTCTCCCATCACCCACTTCACTGATCTCACACGCACACACACACACACGCACTTAAGTTCAGTCGCTGGGAGCACACACACGCTCAGTCACAATGCTGTAGCTTGGTCAATAGTTGCAACTCTCGCCACACACAGACACACAGCTTACTCTTAACGTCTCCAGATTGGAATGTGGGAATTTTCGGGAGTCCAGATTGTTGATTCTTTAAATCCCAAAGAAAACAAGCACCGACGGGGAAAGGGCCACTTAAGGGACTTCCATACTAAAAGAAATGGCCCGTTTCAATGTTTCCAGCAGGATATTGCTCCAGACAACAAATCTCTCCAACATAATCATTTCAAAGATAATAAATCAAAGTCGTTTTAACTTTAATGAATTTCAACCACGTTCTGATTGAACTCAGAGATGAAGCTCTTTGAGTCCATTTAAGCGTGTCGCCCAGGCCCCTATCGGAGCATATATCAATGTCACTCCCCTTTGCCACATCTTCCTCCAACACATTATCACCAGCACTGTCAGACACCCGTACAAATGAGAAAACAATGGGGAGATGAGAGCAAGTTGTTGAATATTCATAGAGAGGATAAGGATACAACTGGGACATTTTGGGGCTTTATCGGCACTAACAGGATCTAAGCCGTGGTAATTCATGCTAAATCCAAACCAAATCGGCCCCAGTGCTGTTTCTCTGGAAGGAAGAAAAACCCAAAAGCAAATAGACTTGGGTAGAATCTCCCGAGTGCTTTTGTGATCTGTTTCCATGCCATCTCTATCCCTGTTTCATTTATCACAACAAGCTAGTTGAGATATCTCTCATTCTCTTCATTTACTCCACTGCGTTGCATCTTCAGCTGGAGGCAGAAAAAAGAGAGCAGAAGGAATCAACAAACAAATTTGAAAAACTGTTCCGTTCTCGGTGAGAGGAGCCGTACGCGGCAAAAAAAAAAAAAAAAGTCAACAGCCTTGAGATTCATCCTTGTTGAAAGGCACAGACGCTTCTCTCACAGAGAGTGAATATGCAACCGTGGGGGAGCATCTAGTCGGCATATTTATTGTTCTGACCTCATGCTCTGTTACTCCCCATCTAGAGCGGTTGACCTTTGGAGACTCTGACTGAGCCGTTTCTCAAAGCGGAGCACTTCCTCTGAGACCAAACTAAAGGTATTAGTATTTGACTGCACGACCTTTCCCAAAGGCTTCTGGGTAAAAAGGAAGTGACCTATGTGTCTCTGGTGGATAAGTTGTCTTTGTACTGTACATCCTGCATGTGTGTGTGTGTCCGTCCGCGAGTGCAGGATGCACAGATGTATCACTTTTTTAGCCATATCAGAAAACAGCAGATTTTTTCTTTGTACATAGTGTCACAGGGATCGTCAAGGGAGACATAAACGCATCGCAGCACTCAATAAAGTCCATTCCACAATATGTTTGTTGGTTTGTTCGGCATAAACAATCGATACGCAGCGAGGGCATCCGGCCACATATCACACAACCTGCAATGTGATCAGTCACAGGTTGTGATTGATGTTACCTTATGTTAATGCTGACATTACACAACTTAAAAACACGAGTACATATTACTCTTCATGCACAAGTCTCTCATGATACATAAAGCATACACCATAGGAAAACACATGGATGTACATTTATGGCAGGAACATTTAATGAAAACTTTTCGGGGAGATTCTGAATGTGATTAATTATATTAAATAAATAGAGTAAAGATGCACCTGTAGTGACAAACCCACAGATGTATAATCTCAGCCCAGCACCAGAGATATGTTGGCAGTGTACGTTCCCTCTAGAAATGTGTGGGTTGAAGTTATATCGGCCCTGCAGTTCATTTGCGGAGCGGGCGGGTCGGATCATAAAAGTTAACATTCAGATTAGTTGCATATGTGAAGTAATAAATAATTAACGACCTCCCTGAAGCAGACGGATTCATTTCCCATCAGGCCAGTGAGAGGTGCTGCGCATGTACGCCCGAGCAGCAGCAGAGGAAACGCATTGATTATTTCAGAGGCTGAACGTTTTGGTTTCTTTCTTCTGTCAAGTTTATAACAACGGTTTCTTAGTTTTGCTAATTTATTGTTTTCTCTAAATCGAAGAAAATAATTCATTCAGATCTGCGCATCTGCAAACTATGGGATAAGTTGGATGTTGACATTTCTGAATCAAAAATGAGTTTCATAAATGAGTTTCATATCAGCCTGGTATCACGCTACCAGCCAGGCTCAGGCAAGAAGACTAAATCATGGTTTGAGTTCAAATAATAACGTAGAGTATTTAGTGTAGATAAATAATTAATAAATAATGACTTTAGCAGACTCTCTTATGTAATGTTACGTAACAAGTGTAACATTGTAATGTGACAAATGTAAAGTCAATATTGACTTTTAGTTAGTCACAGGACAAGAACTACTCCTATTCTCCTGGGTGAATATCTCGTGTATTCTACCTCACTTGCTCTAACCGAATGCAAAAAAACCTAAAAACTTTGACATTCAACATATCTCTGCTCTACATAAATGTAAAATGCAAACTTTCTTTTCCTGGTGGCTGGCCTGTGAACACACGGGTGAATATACAATCTAACTCGGCAGTTCTCTACAGCTCTATGTTATATGATATCAAAGCAGGCAACTGTTCTCAGCAAAAAGGCTTTAAAAGTCCACTGCACACTCCTGCTCAGCAGAACCCAGCAGGCAGACCAAGTTAGAGACTAGCTGGTGAACATTGTGGAGCATTTAGCAGCTAAAGAGCTACATATGTCCCTCAGGACTTAGATAGATGCTAATGTTGCCCTGCGTCTGCTGAATGTATTCATAGGCAACACATGTTCACATCAATGTGTTGTTTGAAGCTTGTTGCACTGCTACCAAACAGCCCAGAAAAAAAAAAATCCTAGTTCAATTCTCAAATAACCCAGTGACCACACCACCTACTCTACGGCACCTACTCTACGCCCCCTACTCTACGCCACCTACTATACACCGCCTACTCTACTCCACCTACTCTATGCCACCTACTCTACGCCCCCTACTCTACACCACTTACTCTACACCACCACCTACTCTACGCCGCCACCTACTCTACGCCACCTACTCTACGCCACCTACTCTACACCCCCTACTCTAAGGCACTTACTCTACGGCACCTACTCTACGCCGGCACCTACTCTACGCTCCCTACTCTACGCCGCCACCTACTCTACGCCACCTACTCTACGCCCCCTACTCTACACCGCCCCCTACTCTACGCCACCTACTCTACGCCCCCTACTCTACACCACCCCCTACTCTACGCCACCTACTCTACGCCCCCTACTCTACACCGCCACCTACTATACGCCGCCACCTACTATACGCCGCCACCTACTCTACGGCACCTACTCTACGGCCCCTACTCTACGCCGCCACCTACTCTATGCCACCTACTCTAAGGCACTTACTCTACGCCACCTACTCTACGGCACTTACTCTACGCCACCTACTCTACACCCCCTACTCTACGCCCCCTACTCTACGCCGCCACCTACTCTACGCCGCCACCTACTCTACGCCACCTACTCTACGCCGCCACCTACTCTACGCCGCCACCTACTCTACGCCACCTACTCTACGCCCCCTACTCTACACCGCCACCTACTATACGCCGCCACCTACTATACGCCACCACCTACTATACGCCGCCACCTACTCTACGCCGCCACCTACTCTACGGCACCTACTCTACGGCCCCTACTCTACGCCGCCACCTACTCTACGCCGCCACCTACTCTACGGCACTTACTCTACGGCCCCTACTCTACACCACCTACTCTAAGGCACTTACTCTACGCCACCTGCTCTATGCCACCTACTCTACGCCGCCACCTACTCTATGCCGCCACCTACTCTACGCCACCTACTCTACGCCACCTACTCTAAGGCCCCTACTCTACGCCACCTACTCACTCCTCTTCACTCTTTGTATTGGTCTGTGAGAGGACTTCATTCACCTGTTTTTATCTTCATTTCCAGTTGGTGCCAGAAATGTTTCAGTTTTGAATTTTTGATGTGATTTTAGTTTAGTTGTAGTTTTTAGAATGCGTTTTCAGAGCGTCTTCACTCATTTTAGTTCAGTTTTGGTTGTCAATGGTTTTTATGTATCTAATTTTAGTTTGTAATTGTTTTAGCTTGTTTTTAATTAGAGCCAAGTTTAATGTCTCACAGCTACATATGCATACAAAATACATGGTCAAAATGTTTCATGTTTAACCTTCCTTTGTTTTAGTGCTAAGCTATTTGTGAATTCATCTTTTGTCTCATAGTATTGGTTATTCCACGCCCCTCAATGTTCCCTTTTTAAGGACGTACATTGATTTGTTTTTGTCAATGTGCTGCCATCATTTAAGACTAAAGTAACAAGTTACAAGACAGTACATTGTGCATCAGGGTTGCACAACAAAATGCAGTAATTATGGTAACACTGACTTTTTCTTCTTAACTTTTGATGTGTCCATTTGGATATCTTCATGCTTGGTTGCTTGTGACTCTTAAAATGCAAAGTAGCTCGTCTTCCACAATTAAATGTTGAGCAAGAAGGACAGCTGGACGTAATGTGAGAACTGTAGACAGAAAATATAGCGGATGAAAAAGAGAGCAGAGGCCTGGAAAAAAGAAAATAAGAGGGGTGAAAGGATAATTATTTTTAGGATTACCATTAAGACAGGCAGTGACCAACACAATTGAATCTGACCTCAAAACCAATAGGCCTGTGTGTTGTTGTGAATCTGGATCAGAAGACAGGTCAGAGTGATAATTGGTCAATTGTGAGGCTGTCATTATGGCAGACTATGGAAGAGGACAACAATGAAGCACACATGTTAACTTTGCCCTAGTATGTAACAGCCATGCTGCACACTCCGGGTAGAGGAGCACCGTGGCTCCATGAACGTATTGATCCATGATGAGACAAGCATGAGTGCCAACAGTCTGAAGTAAAGCAAGAATAGCACAATGCAGAATAGAAGAGAATAGAGTAGCAGGAGTGAATACTAAACCTGAAGCACTGTTGACATTGTAAAAAAATGGTTCCATGCTGAGGCTGAGGACAGAACATCACACAAGCACCAGATGTTGTTAAATCTGGGTTGAGCTCTATCCGTCTGGTTCAGTTGTAACATGCGACTCATCCCGGCGTGCACAAAAATCCGCCACATGAACATTTACGAGTTGAACACCTGCTGCCAATTAGCTCCGACTCTCCACCATCTGAGAGCAGATCACACTCGGTGCCTCTCAGTGATGTGCAGAGCTTCCAGGTAATAACAGTCTCCATTTGGGTGATTGAGTAGTTAAAGAGGGTATTTCCATGTGTTTTTTCTTCCTCCTGCTAGGTACTTAGAATGGTACTTGATGAATGTGTGAGAGGCTCCAGATGCGCTGCGATGAGGTTCTTCAGGGAGTGCTTGTTGTCCAACAGCACTTCTCAGCTATTCTATTTCCATCATTTCTGAATGGACAACTTCAGAAATTCACAATATGCAGAGACATGAAGTATCCGAGAACTCCAGAGCTGAGCATTGCCTCTTCATGCCCACAGTCGAATTGATTCAATCATTAGTGGACGTAGTCATCGTGACGTCACCCATTGGTTTGTGGACTGCCGTTTTGAAGCCTTGAGTTTGACAGTTTCTACAGTTAAGGTTACATTACACCGCAGTATATACAGTATGTCTAGAGCCTTTATATGAAAGGTAAGAACAGGAAGAGTGTGGCTGTAAGGTACTGCCGTTGACAATGTGGGAAGCCGTAAAGCCTCAATGTTATATGCACAACGTAAGAGCTGGCCTCCTCCTTTGTGCTGTGACTCGAGCCTTTATCTTCCCGTGTCATTGCAACCTGGTGGCAGAACCAATACAAGCCCTGCTGGTGTTTTATTTTCTAAACATTACTTTGTGCTCTCAATATTTACGTCATAATGATAACTTAATGCAAAAAAACCTTCACTATTGCCACTTTATGAATGTTTATAAATCATGCATTGCAATTGAGGGCTCTGGCAGAACAACTCTGATGAGAGTGCCTTAATCTGACATGTGACATGATTTCATTCAATTGGATGATTAACTCAGAGTGCTCTGCTTCAGTGTTTACACCTCCCTCTAAACGTGAACTAACAAATGCAGCTTCAGGAGTCCAAAAGAGGGTGAAGACTCATTAGCAAAAGCATTTTAAAAGCCCAGGCAATGCTGCTGCAGCGTCTCATGATCTATAAGAAATGGATGTTGAAGGCCCTACCTTCTGTGAAGTCCTTCATGTTTCAATAGGCAGCAGATTTGCCACCTGCGTCTCTGGTCATCAGTGAATTGAATAGTCTATTCTTCTGTGTTCTTGATGAGTACAGGTTGTGGAATGCTCTTTTACCATCAAGCAGCAATGGCTGCTGCGCCACTGAGAGAGAGAGCGAGAGACCACCTGATGTTATTCTAGATAAAGAAAATGTGGACTTAATACTGCTCCGTCCTCCACAAAAACAAGGATACACATGTTCTTGCTATCCTCTTGAACTGAGGCTGTTTAGTAGTTACTGCACACACTGCTTGTGATGCTCTGTTCTTTGGTAACTATTCAATGGATGGATGTACGCACACAGTTTGCTATGATGGAGAGATCAGTAGATTTCATTGATTTAATCTGTTAGAAGTAACTGCTCACACAGTGCATCCTGGTTTAACTAACATGAGAATATAAGAGAAGAAGCCTCACCCGTATCGCATCGACTCTTTGTAGATCTGTGGCAGCTAGGAAACCAGATTTTAATTAAAACCACGTAGAAGACGTAGACACAATAGCCCAATTAAGGCCTAAATTGAAAATTGTTTGTTCAACCAAAACAGAATAAAAGATGTGTTCAAATCCTGAAGAAATGCGTAACCTCAAGAGGTTCTTTTTATGCAGCACAGCATGCTGTATCGCAATGGCGTAACAAGAGACTGTTCTCTCTGGCACCACTAAAATATTTTTCTATTTCCACTGACTGATTAGTCCAATGCAATTTAGACAGATTCACTCAATAAAGATGCACTTCTTTTAAGCCAAAGAAGTTAGCCACCCAACCCTTTGGCTAAAGGCATGGTCAAATAACATTTCCTTTCAACGACATCGCCCCGCACTCTGCCACGAGGTAATCGATAAATATTGATTAGAGTGATTACAAGCAATAAACTGTGTATGAGAGCGAGTTCAAGTTTGTTGTTTAGTTGTGTTTTGTGTGTAATGATTCTTTATTTCCAAACACCAATTTACAAAATCAGTCGGTCAAAGTTGAACCATTGGCTGAATATCACACTGGAACCAGTGTTGCCAGACTGGACTGACAGAAGGTAGCCCAATATGGGCTTAGGACCCGCCTAAGTGTTGTGAAAATGAAATAAAAGTAAACATGGCAAAAGGTTTTCACTCATATCAACAGATACATTTTGCATGTGCTGCATAGTAAAGCAATTGTTTCATCTAGTTAAATAAAAGTGCTCAATCTTGCAACAAAGACCGGAACAGAAAACATATGTTTGTATTTGTCCTTCGTGCAGGCTTCAACAGAATGAACTCAGAGCTTAGAGCATGTTTCCAAGGGACCATTTAGTGACACCTGCTGACCCATGGCACCAAGTGACAGGTCAGCCATGTTGTTTTAGTTTGACTAAAGAATCTTATAATTTACCCAGGTGGCAGCCTTTTGCATCATATCTTGACACCCCATGTGTGCGCGTGGATAACGTTGTGAAACGGTTCTGGTTTATGTAGTAACACGTGGTGATATCACGGTTAACTTTGTGGTCGTAGTTGTTATAACACATGGTTAACATTGTGAAACAGAGGTGGTTCAATGTAGGCAAAAAAAGCACATCATGGTTTGGCTTAAAGTAAGTGTACTTGTAACATAACGTGAGCTACAGAAGCAGAGTCATGTTGCATAGCGTTACGTCGTCAGTAAAAGATATTTCAGCTTTTCATAACCCATGGGACACGAACGCCGGTCGCCTGAGTAAAATTCCGGATGGGTTCATGTTGGAGTTAGTTGGAAGCCAAGTGCATCTCATACAGACACTGAAGGGTGCCTTGTGGTATCAAGACACCAAATGCCACCACCCAAGGGTCGGTATGAGTGTCGGTATGAGACACTCGGTATGAGACACTCGGTATGGGACAAGAACACCTTTCGTTTATGCACTATATCAGGGGTCTTCAACGTCTTTCAGGCCAAGGACCCCCAAACTGATCGAGAGATGGAGCAGGGACCCCCGACTATATATATTGTATAAAATTGTGTTTTATATTAAATGGGCCTAGTGCCATGTATAAACATACCTCTTTATTGTGCATTCAATACTAAGCTATTCATATAATACACAGGTTCATATATTCATGTTATTTTAAACATGTGCAAGGTACAGTGAGTAGGGAGGCCGTGCCACTGCCATTTATAAACATACTTTGTCAACTGATCAACATTGTCTGTCAATAGCATGATAATCATGCACACAAGCTATTCAAACTGATGTTTTTATTTCAAACATAAATGTGGAAACAAAAAATGAGTGATGGCCGATTGGTGCCACTGCCATGCATAAACATACTGTTATCTTGCATACAATACTGAACTATTACAATAATGAACACATTCATGTTTGGGGAAAAAAATAAAAAATTTAAAAAACATTTAAATATAAAAAAAATGTGAAAAATTGTCTAATCAACCAAAAATGTCACGACCCCCCTGCAGTACCTCCACGACCCCCTTTTGAAGACCTCTGCACGAGATGGCACAGTTTAGAGTTCACTTCAGTGAAGTAGAGATGTCTTCATAGTGTTCTGTACACTTCATGAACTGATCAAAGCTCCGATGTTCCTTAACGCACGGTTGAGAAACCACAAGTCTGACCTACTCTGCTCTTTGTCCTGCCTGGCATAACCTATACATAGTTTTTTTTATATAAGCTCCCTGAGTAAGGTAACATGAAAGATATCACACCTCCGAGCAATTAACAATGACACCTTACATCCATGCAGTGCCAAGTTAGAAAACAACTCATTCAGCTTGGCAGCCCAGTTAAGAGTGCAAAAATACACAAAATTTATATTTGTTGACATATTAAAATCTATGTGAGGCTGACCGCTGTTGTTTCTGAGTTTAACACATTACTACAAGGAATACTTGGCACATTGTGCTGTTTGTGTTGGTCACGTTTAGACATGAGGAGTGAGGAGTGAGATTAGTTTAGGGTAAGAGTATCATCATCATCACGGTTCATGCCTTTGCCATGGTAGGAAATATAATATAGCTACCAGGAAGGTCTGATGACATACTTTTGCATAACAATTAGCCATGTGTTTCTTGTTGCACAGAGGGTTTGAAGCCTATTTTTGGAGCAATAAGCCTTCAGAACAATGGCTGTTTGCTTTTGGAATAATTGGCTGAGGGACAATTGGGCTTTCAGTCGAATGTGATATTTTACAGTATTGGGGTTTCATAATAATAACGTCCTGGGTTTGATTCGAGCATTGGGAACTTTGTTGCATGTCATACCCATCTCTCTCCCACCATATCCAGTCTGTCTTTAAAACTGTCAAATAAAGGCAACAACCTTTAAAAAAGGAAGAATAACAAGTCTTATATATTCAGTGTTTTTCTACAAACATAACCAAAATAATTGAGACAATTCAAAAAAGAATTCAAAGTTACAGGGTCAGAAAGACATTTTAAATGCAGAAATTAAAGTTTAAATTGTTAAAGCAATGCAGGTTTTGAAATCGTGAGAGTTGAAATTTGAATTTCAATGAGAGAGGGCCCTGACAGCAGACGCATTGCGCATTCATATCTCATTTACAGTGTGTTGTTTTTACTTTCTTTTATGTTCATTGTGCATAAAAAAGCAGTCCAAATGTGTGGTGCCACACAAAGACAGGAGTGTGATGAAAACGCCTCATTGTTTAAACACGTTCATTTCAGGAGCTGTTGTCCTTGTGCCACGTCTATTGACACTGACTGTGTGAGCTGTAATTCTCTCTCTGCACTGCCCACGCCATTAATTGCATAAGGCAATTAAAGTAAGTCTGCCTCTGCCTCTAATGTGACCTACTGCAACCATAGCTTCTCCTCTGCCAACTTGAGAGAAGTGACTGGGAGTGCTTTGGCAACCGAGCTCATCAGCTCTGTATTCCTGCAGCACAATGACTGACAGACACATGAGTATATATCCTTCTTTACCTCATCCTAATTCTAAACCACATTTCTGGGGGCTTGTCTGTTGGTCAGTTTACCTGTTGAGTGATGAGACTTCAAAAAAATACTGCTGTGGCTCTCTGGGGATTTGCGTCAGCGACAGCATCCAATCAAAACTGCCCACGTTGAAGCTCATTGCAGCAGAATAATTCAGTTTGTGTTAGCATCGAAGCGCAATCTGAGCAAAGGCACCAGTCGGTGTTTGCTCTCAGAAGCTCAGGTTCTGGATGGTCCCCGCCTGTCGTTTCCTCCCTGTTGCACATGCAACCTCAGTTTCGGGATCTCTCCGCGGCACTTTTTCGACGGTATAACATTCTCTGGCTCAAATAGATTAGACTGATTATCAGAGTCAGCCAAAACACCGTAGAATGTACACTGCTTGTACTGTGTGTGCAATACAAGCGAAGATAACGAGGAAGTTTTGTTTTTTTACTTTTTTTACACAATGGAACAACATGGGACAACATGTTTAGGAAGTTAATTTTTGAGTCACATCTACAACATGCAAGCCCCCGTGCTGGCTTCTCAGAGAAATCCAAGCTGTAGTTTTTTCTTGCCTCCAACTAAGTCACTGCAACGTGAAATGACGGCCCTACATAGCAGAACAGAAAATGTCCTCGGTCGATATAGCACACATCGAGGAATTTATTGCTTCAATTGACTACCTTCAACATCAACGCTGATTGGACATCCACATAAAAATGGCACATTTATCTTTAAACCTTAAATAGAAATCATGTGTTGCAAAACTCCATTAACCCTAAATGTGTAATCTGAAACAGTAGAGAGTGATCCTTCTTTACAAAAACGTCTTTACAACTCCGAAACTGAAAGTGTCTTGCAAGGACTTAAGAACACAAACACTGTGTGGCTCTTTCTGACGGCACACTGGCCTGTCATGCTTTGTCTGGATGGGATGACAAGGCTTGGTGCAGTGTAGTTTATCACAGACTCACTAACGTTGACACTAGGGCAGGACTGTACAGGCTATCGCACAGTCTGCCAACCCAGCACACACACACACAGCTTTGGGGCTAGTAAAGAGAAACAGTGGCATACAGATAGGACAGTGGGGAAATCTTGTCGTATTCTTTAAGCAAATGAGAATATAATTCATGGCAGATGCAGATAAACAAATGTAAGTTGCACTAGATACAAGTTTATTGCAGTGTATGAAAATCCATTTGAAGATTCACTCCATCTGCTGAGTCTCACTTTGTGAGACCAATTATTGACTGACTGATTGAGTGTGTCAGGTGTGTGCAGAGAGGAGCCTGATTGTTCTGGCAGCTGATTGGTCTGTTGGCTGGAGTGTTCCGACAGTGATTGGCTGGCCAGATGACATCACGCTATACAAGCAGCCAGGCCAGCCAGTTGACTGAGGCAGGACTCCCAGGCCATGTCTGAAATAATTCCCTTCTTCATAACTCAATACACTAGACACTCAGTAGTTGGCTCTATGCTGACCAGTAAATGGAAATTTCAGACACTGGAATCACAATTTTGCATCATCAAATTTTTTTTTCTTGAACATTGTGTAGAGAAAAAATATTTTGCCAATAATATATATCGATTGAAGAGAAGCATAACTTGCTTGAAAACGCCCCATTGCACAAAGTCTAAATAATAGTGCAGTGCTCTTAGAAAACTCGCCTGTTCGGAAGAGGCTGTTTGCTTGGCCTGTGGGGTTGCTGCTTGCAGCTTTAGAACCGCTCATGCAAACAACTTCACACTCATAATGGGCCTTCCTTTGGTCCTGAGCAATACACATGATATAGTTGCGTCACACACCCATGCTACTGAGAAACACCGGGGAACTACAGTCTGTGTTCATGGGAAGAAACACGTAAGCCCGGCTAGTTGCGTTCAGAAACACCGGTGACACTCTGGTTCACGCAAGAAGCTCACCCATGTTATAAGTTAGTATGGCACACTTACACAGTTTGAGTTACAATGGCAGAGTCTGTGAATACTTTTTACAAGTGGAATTTAAACATATGAGTTCATGTTTTTGTTCTACAAGTTGAGAACAGATTTACCTTCATATTTTTAGCTTCAAATTCGAGCAGTGTTAACTAATTTGTCAATTCATGCCAGAACTCTGCCCAATATTGCTGTTCAAGTAAATGTAAATTGTGTTTTAATTAATAATGAATGGCTTTGAACCTTAACTGAAAAAAAGACAAACACAGTTTTAAACGATTCACCTTTAGTTCTCATCACATCCAACGCGCATGGTTCCTCCCATCATCTGAAGCCCTGCTCCACATCACATCGACATGGATATTTAGGCATTTCCCTTCATCATTTCACCACCAACCGCGCCTCAACTCCATCCTGGGATATTCCTGTACTACTCATGGAATCTCTACCCCCCCCCCCCAAAATATTGTTGGTGTCGCAATGGGGTCTAATCATTACTATTCACATTTCTTAAATGTATTGTGCAACATGTTAAATGCAGTCGCTCCCCTTTGAACTGAAAGTTGCTAATAATACCATTTGTATAATAGCAAATAAATAAAATGGCTCTGTTCCTCCCTCATTGCGTATACAGTATATCCACAAGACCATCAGGGTTTTATATTCAGTAGAATAAGATACTAATTTCTCAAACCAAAGTGAGTGTTGGCCTCAGCATGGCCATCCTTAAGAAACTTGTCTGGCTCCGCCAGTGGTCAGACTTTGTTTTGTTTGTTATGGTGGTCTTGCCCACCCTGAAGCCTAATTATAATGTGAATAAACCAGCATTTCATTTCCTGCATCCTGTGTGGTCTGGTTCGGGGATTTGAAGAAAGAACGTCACTTTCATGTTGTGCCTAAGCCTCCCCGAGATGAGACAGAGTAAAATATCAAACATAGCACACATTGGTGTGGAGGGAAGAAGCGCTGAAATCTAAGTTTCCTTAAGGACGAATACAAACGGATAAACCTGAATGAATGAGTAAAAACATAACGTATGTAGATACTTCTGATGAGTATGAAACTGATGTGAAGATGAGTCGCTGCCATCTTTCATCAGGCTGAACACTCACCTCTTCAAGAAGCACTACCCTGAGCCTTCCACTCAGCACTTATTGTATTCATACTAGTTTGTTTCTGTACTTTTGCTCTTGTTTAAAGGAGATACACTTATGACTTCTGGTGACTAGTACATAGTTCTCTTGAATACCGATGTTGAATACACTTATTGTAAGTCGCTTTGGATGAAAGTGTCTGCTAAATGACTGTAATGTGATGTAATGTAATTATGCTATGTCATGTGATCTCAAACCGGTTGCAGGTCTAGGGCAGAATGAGAGAGACCTTTTAAAATGACGATGTTGGTCCCTCTAGTAGAGCTCCAGACACACACAGAATCTGTTCCGATGAGTACTGAAGATGGTGTAGAGGCTTGTGGTGGCCCAAGACTTTTATGATTCTTTTTCTTATGATTTCTCACCCATTGTGTAGAATGAAATGATCAGCAGTGCTTAACAATTTTTGGTTGTAAAATCAAATCCCTGAGACACAATAAGCCAACATTGACATATTAAACAAGGATAGTATAACCTGTTCTAATTAAAATGCTGCTGTTAAACCAAACTGATTTGAATCTTAATGAAAACACATATATTGAATATGTAACTTACATAATTACCATTAGCTCATATTGAGAAGGACCTATCTATTGACCCTTGACCTTGTTTGTGATTGTAGGGAAGCAGTTTATACGTGTGTGGGTGGTGGTCATATTCCTATCTTGAACAGAGGGAATAACCTTTCATAGTTTTACCCTCTAAATGTAAACTCACATTTCTATTCATTTCAAAAACAAACAGATTTGACCTATGGGGAAGATCAAGTAAAACCAGAGAAGCACATAACTCCATTTGTTTTGCATTTGATGCCTGACGCTACCATTTCCATTTGTCTCCTGCCCATCCGGGAGGATGCATGAACTCTTTCTGTTGTGGGCTTGATGCCGAAACTCAGTTTTTTTTAATCTACCTCCAATACTCAATGCACTGTAGCTGCAGTGCTCTGGATGGAGAATATCACAATGATATTATTCATATGCAGCCAGGTTTAGGTAATCCTTCCAACACTGAGACCAAACCATAAAAAGGACGATGAATTATTGAAGAGCATCAGAGAAATAGGAAACCTTTCTCTGAATAGGATCAACCTTTTGGGAATGCTTCAAAGAGCATTCAATAGTCGGCAAAAAACCCCAGCCCTCTTCCTGCTTTATCCCTGTCGAAAAGCTCTGCCCTGGCTCTGAGAGGGAGAGAGGCAGATCGACAGAGGGAGGGGGAGAGACTGAAAGCTCACCTACTGTTCATCCTTTATTTGCATGAAATTGTTGACCACCTTTTCATGCTGTTCTCTCTTTTTTCCATCCCTGTCCCCTACTGCTCCATTTTTTTCGCACTTTCTGCTCATTGTAACAGATACAGATGGTGGTTTCTGAGGCGGACTTTGAGGACAATTAGCGTGTCCTGTATGTACAGTGTAGATTTTAAATGAGTGAGCATGTACTTGAGTGGTCAGGTTGGAATGAAATATAATATCTAAAGTCTGGATGCCATGTTTCTCTTTGTTTCTTCAGCAACAAAAAAAACTCAAAAAACTCTTGAGTCCAGCAGTGCAAAGTTAGAGTAGTCAGTGGGAGGTTAGTTGTGGTGGATGCAAGGCATGTTGCCTCCAGCTCTAGCGGTGGTGGGCACAAACTTGGTGCGGGGTGAAATCTTTGCCAGCTAGCAAGAGCCAAGTTATTTTATTATCAGGAGCCAAGACATCTCCCAGCAATGTCTAACCACTGCTAAACTTATACCTCGGACCATACATCCTGAGAGCACTTATATCTCAAGTGTTTCCCATGAAGCATCTCCTGCCCTCAGATACAGGCGTTTTACCTTTATTCTTCATCCTGCACCTAAAGTCCAGGTAAAGTAAAAATATGTCTTCTGAGTTTGTCACACCACAGAAAAATGTTATATTAACCACCCAGCCAAATTTGAATGATTATGAAGATAATGAAAAAATATGCAGTATTCTCTACTCTCTCTCTACTGGGGGCCTGTCTGCTGAAGGATTTGAAACCACGCCCAATCGCGGGTAATGGGTTGATAATAAATATATATATATATATATATATATATATATTATATTGTCTTCTTTTCGTTTCACTGAAGCGTGATGGTTATATGACAGTTTCCCATTTCTTTACACAGTCCTTTGCATTTTTACTGAACACTGCAAGGTCTTTTGAGTCTCAGGGTTGGGTAGTAGAGGGCAGACAAGGCAATGCTCCATAGTATGGTCTGCTTCTCCACAGTCACAGGTGGTTGGGGCCAGTCTTGTAGCCCCATCTGACCAGAGCTGCTTTTGATCGTCCCGTTCTCGTTCTGAGGCGGTTTAGTGGTTTCCATTGAGCCCATGGTGCTTCTGGGCCAGGGGGAAGGTTTTCAGTGAGGGGTGTTCCCATGACAGTTGGAGTAGAGTCATTCTCAAGCTTTTTCCTCCAGAGTCGGATTCTGGTTTCTTACCGAGACTTTGTGAGGGGCTGGACATGGCTGAGAAAGCTTCTTCTTCATTTTAGCTGTTTGGCCGGAGGGTGACATCCATGGAGGAGATGGCGTTTATCACTAGTAGATTTTGTTTCCTCGACTCGGCTGGCAACTTCATGTCTAATATCAGCAGGGGCAATGCCAGCGGGGAGGTGAAGGTTGCTTGTGTTGGTGGGTTTCAAGCAGCCAGTGATCAGGCGGCAGGTGTTGTTCAGTGCTGGGTCAAGTTTCTTGGCATGGGTTGAACTCTCCCAAACTGGACATGCATATTCCGCAGAGGAATAGCACAGGGCCAGAGCAGTAGATCTTAATGTGTGTGCTGTGGCTCCCCATTTGGAGTTGGTTAGTTTCCGTAGAATGTTGTTTCGGGACCCGACTTTGGATTTTGTGTTGTTGATGTGCTCCTTAAAGGAGAGAGTATGATCCAGGGTTACTCCAAGGTAGACCGGGTGGGTACAGTGCTCAAGTGGTGTTCCAGACCATTTGATGTCAAGTGGTCGGTTGGCTTCACGGTTCCTGAGATGGAAGGACCAGACATGGGTCTTTGCAGGGTTGGCATGTAGGTGGTTGCGCTCGTAATAGAGTAGCTCCTCTAGGGCTGTGGTGAGGTTTGATTCTACTGCTTCAAATGAGTTCTCTTGAGATGTTACACAGAGATTGTCTGCATAGATGAAACGCTCAGTGTTCTGGTCCATTCGCTGGTTGTTGGTGTAGATGTTATACAGTAGTGGAGCCAGCACACTACCTTGAGGTAGGCCATTCCGTTGTTGTCGACAGCGACTCTGCTTGTTATTCAGGACAACAAAGAAGCACCTGTCTTTCAGAAGGGCTCCAATGAGGTCTGTGAGCGCCAGGTCTTTTGTCAACTCCAAGATTTTTTTTTAGGAGGAGGCGATGGTTCACTGTGTCATATGCGGCAGACAGATCAACAAAGACGGCTCCTGTTACCAGTCCTTTCTGGAATCCGTCCTCAATGTGTTGAGTGAGGTTCAGAAGTTGGCTTGTTGTAGACTTGCCAGGTCGGAATCCGGCTTGTTGAGGTATGATGGCTGGTTCAGCAACAGGGGCAAGCCTGTTGAGAATCAAGCGCTCAAACAGCTTGTAGAGGTGGCATAGCAGAGAGATTGGGCGGAAGCTCTTTGCATGCGCTGGGTCTTTGCCTGGTTTGAGAAGGGCAATAATCCTGGTTTTCCTCCAGATCTTTGGGATGTTTTTTGTCAGCATGCACTTATTCATCAGCTTGAGGATCCATTTCCTCATCAGAGGTCTTCAGTGAAAATGTTATCCAGTCCGATGGTTTTGCCGGTTTTAAGGGTGTTGATGCTGATATTGAGCTCTTCAGGGGAGAATGGCTTGGTCAGTCCCATGGTTTGGGAGTGCTTTACTCGCTCTACCTTTAGTCTTGGCTGTTTATTGGTGGAATTCCCACTCAATAGCAGCTGGTGCGCAACTTGGTTGTCAGTGGTGTATACTGTTGCTGAGTTGCGGTTGATGGATCGTTGCTGATTTTTTGGATGAGGCTCCATGCCTTTTTGCTGTTCTCTGCCATATCAGTTGTCTCCAGCAGGTTTTTCCACTTCAGCTGGCGGCGTTCTGAAATGGAGGTCATGAGTCTCTCACCTACTTTGGTGGTAGTTTCAGCAAAGGGGTCAGATTCATAGAGCTGTTGGTATCGCTCGTACAGTTCGGTACTTGTAGCGTCAAGGCCCGGGATGTATTGATTACGGCATCCTCTTGGGATGTTCTTGCGGGCTGCTTCGTGCACAAGCTTAGTGAATTTGTCATAATTCCTGGAGTCTGCTGGGAGATGGGCAATCTTCCTTTTAAGATCTTCTTGGAAGCCAGGCCAGTTTCCTTTTCCAAAGTTGAATCTTCTTCGGAATGTAACTGTGGCTGGGGTTATTTCAGCGTTGACTGTAATGCCAATGGGTCCTTGGCAGTGGCTCCAAGACCAGCTTTTTGCTTAATCCGGCGATGTTGTGGCTGACAAACACAATATCAGGGTTGTAACTGCATAGTCCGCTGTGGAAGGACTTTGGTTGTTTTGCATCGTGGATCAGATTAAGCTGGCAGTTTTCGGCCCACATTTCTACTGCATCTCCATCTGTGTTGTTGTTAGCTTATCCTCATTGCGTGCTGTGGCTGTTGAAATCTCCTATCATGATCTTCGGTTTTCTGGATGGTGGTATTTCAGGCATCTCCATGGGTATGGGGGGCGGTTTGTAGACTGAGTTGATGGTAACTCCTCTGAGCTCAGTGGTTAGGACTTCAATGTTGTTTTCATCGCTCTTTGATTATGATTCAGTGATTGTCTCATTGTTTGCTAGCATGATGCTGCCATATTTCTTATGTGGTCTTTCTATAAGAGTGGTCATACCTTCCATGGGTTTCCTGTAGGCAGAGAATATTGCACTGGTATTCTTTACAGAGTTTTGCAAGAAGTTCTTCTTTAGTTGCAGACAGTCCTTCAACATTGAGAGATATGATGGTCAGTGCTGGCCTTGGAGGCGGGCATTGGCCTCTCTTCCTGCTTCAGACTGGAGGGCTGCTGTTGTTTGTTGAGCTTTTGGACATCATTGTCTTTCACTCGGCTTCAACGTCTTCAGTCAAATTCGCAGGTTTGTTTAAACCTGACAGGGAACGTGAACGCTTCTACCATGATATATATAGTATATGTATATGTAACATGTTTGCCATGTCACTGCTGAGCGCCACTTTTGCAGAATGAAATAGTCCCCAACAAGTTTACTGCTGTTGAAGTAACGTATGCTTAAAACTACAGTGACCAGGGAAAAAACTCTTTAAAAAAAGTTAAACCTACATTTGCAACACTTGCATACAGTTCTTCAGTCAGAACAAATGTGCATGGTGTTGAGTGCTTCAGACAGGGTAGGAAAAAATCTTCTTCTCAAGTCATTTTTGTCCATAAAGTTGATTGTCCATGTCCTGTTTTGGATGCAGAGACAAAGGCAAGGTCGGACAGTATTGAGAGACCGACCATCAGATCAGTTTGTCAGTTTTTGATTTTTCATGCATCTTTATGACAGTAAGAAAAAAATAAAAGAATGCAAGCCTCATCCATTAATCAGGTGAACACTTCATGTGATTCCTTGTGTTTGGTACGTTAATGTTATTCAGCTGGATTTCAGCCAGCCTGCCCTGCTTTACTTACCTAGATTTACCTAATAGCTGTCTGTACCCACAGGGCAGATGCTACAGGCTAGATTTCCTGAGGCGTGTCACTTATATTGAATGATTTACTTTGTAAAACATGGCTTGCTTTATTCACTTTAACATATGTTAAAACATGCATGTACTTCTCAAAAGTGTGAGATAGATGTTGTCACAGAAACCGTGGGGTTAAAGCAGAGGGACAGCAGAGGAAAAGGGTGATATGTAAGAAGGATGTTGGACTGTGGAGATGGAGAAAGGATCGGACAGAGATGGATGAAGCGGCAAGAGAGATGTGCATTTCTATCTATCTTCACTTTAAACGTCCATCTGTATCTATATCACTTTGTCCATCTTTATCCGGACTCACACACTGCCCCTGACTTCTTCTTCGCTCACTCATACTGATGGAATTTAGGGAAGAGGAGCGAGTGGAGAAAAGACAGACAGCCAGGCTGTATTCCTACGAGGATGTTTTCTGTCAGCATCACTTACCTACTTACCTATCACCACCTACACACACAGACAACTCAAAGATACACATGTAGGGCACATATACACCTAAATGCCTGCAGTCACACATGCAGCTGCTTACTGTTTAAAAGATGGATACGTATGCAATAGTGTGTCCCTGGATCACCTGCTGCACAGCAATGAGCTTCTCAAGTTAGAGAGACAAAGGGAGAGAGGGGAGAGGGAGGGAGGTGAAAATGGAGAGGGGGAGGAAAGTGCGGGCTGAGAATGCTTTTGTGTTGTCAGCAGAAACATTGTTTTATGGATGCAGCGTTTACAGTGGTGCTGCCATATTTTGTGTGTGTGTGTGTGTGTGTGTGTGTGTGTGTGTGTGTGTGTGTGTGTGTGTGAGTGTTTGTTTTCTCCTTTGGATGTATTTGGCCTTACCTGTCCACAGGGATGAATTAAACCTGTCAAAGTGTTGCTTGTGTGCGTGAGTGTGAGATGTTTTGAGATGTATTAGGCCTGTCTTGGACACGTTGACTGTTTGTTTTAAGCTTGGCTGCAGGGCTTATGCATTCTTCATGAGAGTACTGTGCTTTGTGTGTCAAACCCATTTGTTTGCCCAAATGCTCATCGGAAGCACAAACACTCCGCAGACCTTTTTGTTTGTTCACCCACGTGCACGCTTGTTAAAGGCTCAGACACAGATGTACAGGACCGTTCGATCGTTCACATACTTTGAACATCCGATTTGACTCTAAGTCTAACTTACATGTACGTATATGCATCTAATTTTCAAGGAATAAATCAGAAAAGAGTTGGTTTTGCACATTAATGAATCACTTTGTTGTCTTCTCGGGTTTCTCTTGGATCCATGGGTACTTGAGTTTGAAACTTATCAAGGTAAACTCCAACTTCCAAACCAATATGTACAGTTCCAACTTTTTAAAACAAAAATCTCTCCAGTTTTTAGAGGGCTTATTATGGCAGGACAAAGGTTCCAGTGGGAGTAGCGGTTCTTGGATAGTTTTCTACTAAATAAATACTCCCAGTAGAAACGGTTCACAGTAAGTTTGTGTTCATGCTCACTAGTCTCTCAGGTCAGAATCTTAGAACATAGAATAATTAGAAACCTGCTATTCAGCTACCTTTTGTACATTCTCTTTCTATACCACCTGAGTCACCTCATTAGTTAAGGATTAACTAGTTTCTCGTTGCCGGGACTCTTCAGTATGCTGGATTCATCTTCTGAAACATATCACAGAGAATAAGAAATGAAAGTGTATCCTTTGTGTTACCGGTATCAGACTTCAACTTTCATTTCAGTGTACATCCATACATTTTTTATCAGCATTTTTTTATGCTGATATATTACTACATGACCTGACTTGAACAGGTGAAGACAGTGAACAGATGTTTGCATGCAACATCACGGCTGAATCCAAATGTTCACCCTCTTGGACTTTGATGTGCTTGGAGTTCAGACCTACACATGCCATGAATATTAGGTTGTCATTGACACTGTATCTGTTGTTGGGCACAATAATCTGAGGGATTGCAATTTGAAATTCAGTGATTACATTGCAGTTAATCATCCCAGTAATGCTCTGTTGGGGCTCAGCTTGCTTGCTGGCTCACTGGAGTTTGATATCAGTTCGGCCTCCGTGTCTTCAGCAGTGTCACACGACTTCAGATCGGACTTGTTCTCAACACCGGTCTCAAGGCAACTTTTTGAAGGTCTATTCTTGGAATCGACCAAATTTTTACTTCGTCTTGTCAAGTCAGAGACAATCGGGACTCTGGAATTCATTTCAAGATGATTTGTTAACGTCAATACTGTGGTTGCTCAAGCAAAAACAGGAAAATTCATACACGTAAAATTCACCTCTGTCCTTCACTGTTCATCCAGAGGGCAGAACAGGTCACTAAGCAATTGCACAACAAGACACTCTGTAAATGTCTGTCGCAAATTTGTGTTTCATTTTTTATTTTTATCAATCAATTTATTAAATCAGCCTTTGATTATGTTCTGACCCGGCATCTAATGACTCAGACAAACATGGCCCGAAGCCAACCAAGCTTGCCAACCCTTGCTTTAGCGTATGCACCGGGTTTTCAAGTGACTACTGTACAAACACGCCTGCGTCATTATTAGACGCTCAGAGAGTGTAATGATAGAGTGCAAATACCCCAAAAACAACAACGCAGAGGGCGGGTTGGAGGGGAAGTGGGTCAGACAAACACAAGATTGTTGCTCGTGTCCCAAAGTCTTGTTATTTTTGAAGTTACGTGTTTTTCGTACTTAGTTTACATTTTTATGTTTTACTTTGTTTACGTACTTATTTTTAGTCTGTTTTTCCTAAACCTAACTAAGTGGGTTTGTTGCCTAAAACCTGTTTTTGTAAATTCTCAACATTAACTACATGTTTACTACATGTTTATTAGGACACACTGGGCTACCAAGTGTGTTTAAGAAGGGACACCAAGGGTCGGACCAAGCGTCAGTCTGGAACAAGTTGGGATCTTTCAGATCAATTTCAGGAGTTCCTATGATTTGCATATTATTCTAACAACTGCACTAAATGACTCTTTTTAAATATTTCCAGTAATGCAATAAAATGAATCTGAATGTAAGAAATTAATCTGAATTCTATTGTTTGGTTTTGTAATAAATGAATATTTGAACAGTCATGTGACATGCTGAGACATTTGATTCAGATAGTTAGTGTTTTTCTACAATGACGAGCAGCGGAGGATTCACTTCAAAGAGTGTGAGTGACGGGAAAAGACTGAGCAGTAAACTGAGCAAACTCCCAGGCACATCGAAGCTGCATGGTTAGGTGGATAACTTTTAAAAGGTGCATCTTCAGGATTTATTGCAGCTAAAGTTTCTAAAGTCGTTGATATGGTGAGGCTACTGTTTAAACTCTGAGTGCCTATCTGTGGACACGGGTAGGGAAACGAGTCAGAATAGAACGGCATTTCTGTTGAGGTTTGCAGCTTCTTCTCTAAGAAAAGTTGTGATTTTAAAAACATCAAATTATTTTAATTCAATCTACATTGACATAACAAAGTAATTGTCATATGTGACCGTGTTTCATGCAGACATTGCAGAGGTAGTGCGGGTTATTGTCTTATTTTCTATAATTGAAGATTAGGCCGGGTCTTCCACAACAGAACAGCGTTTTTTGTGCTTAATGCTGATTGCATCATCAACTTATTGAGATCCAGAAACTGCTGAATATGAAACAACTGAAATAGTGCAACTCTGTGTGACCAGATAGACGTGCAAGTGGCAACCTGTGAATTCAGTTAAAACTCACTCAGAAATGGAATTCAGCCTCTCATCCAAAAATACACACATTCACCCTCTCCTTGTTGGAACAGAGATGGAGGTTATTTGAGCCCCTGCTGTAGAACTTGAGCATCTTCAAAAGATTGTTGAAAAGAAGCGGATCTGTTGAAGATGCTCCAGTTGGCACTGACTTTGACTGTTGGTTCTGCCATCTCTGAGAGAAGTTCTTCTGCAATATAGAGAGTTTGGAACTGGCTCGGGACAATGACGGAAGAAGCAAGGTTTTCATCACAGTTCTTCAAATAGGACAACACAGCAGCAAAGCTGTCACCTGAGAAGATGGTTGAAAAATATCTGTCGACATTAAATATATACCATCATTTACTGTTTGTTCAGGACCACACACAGAATAGTTGATATGCATAATAACACATTGGTATGAGCATGAGCTAATAATAATTTCAAATCATGCACATAACCTAGGGTCACAACATCATACTGGAGTTTTTTATATACCTGTAGGTAAATCTATTTGTAATCTGTTTATTATTATGGATAATCTGGTGAACTCAATCTGACTCTATGACAATTGTAACTCTCTGCTGATTAGTCTACACACTCTAGTGACTGAGAGATTTTTTGATAAACAACATATTGTATTCCATTTACATCCATTGTATGGAGGTGGCAGCAAACATGTTGGAGGAAGACATGTCAAAACGTCATCTTCCTGCAGAGCAAAATACCACTGTGGGATTGTGAGAATGTCCATTTAACCCCGGGTCACTAAGACTACACATACTTATTCTGACTCTGCAGAGAATCACTGTGAAAACACATTTTAATACTCTGTTGAGTGAAAAACCACCTCTTATCCACACAAAGGCAAGGCAACACAAATAATGAGTTCAGTATTTGAGTAACTTTGTCTCACATGTTCTCTGGAGATGCAGGTGTGTACATGGTGTGTACATCTTTTAAATGTAAAAGCAAAAAGAATACACAATAAGCTGCTAGTGCACAGTACAATGACAGGGGGATGAATGAGCACGGATCCATATGCTAACCAATATGCAGCTCATCAGTAGTTTTTTTCATTTTGCAAAATAACTAAACTTGTTTGAGGCTGTGGCAGTGAGGCCTGTAGGTGGACACCAGACACTTGTATTTCCAATGAATCTGCTCATTGTCCATTATACTCTTAGGGTGTATGTGTATCTAACACTTTTTTTTTGTTCATGTCATGCTGCTTTGACTGCTAATGACACCGTTTCAAGCTTCAAATGATTGCACTGAGCCTTTGATGAAAGGCTTTGGAAGTCCGTACAGACACAGACACACATGTCGAAGTCCCTTGAGCCCAGATATGCATCTCATTTCAGTGGATTCTACAGATATCTATCAGACCTCTCATAATATCTGAACATGTTCTACAACATATTTATTTTGTATATTTTGCTGAAGTGGCTGTTTGTTTTTTGGTGTGCAACCCCCTTCTGTGTCCCTCCGTGCCTCTGTCCTCGCCCCCGATCCCCCTACATGCTGCAGGTACTGAGCAGACACACCCTGCGGACTCACACACCCAACCCAGCCATCTGTCAGCACACACACCAGCTCCATGCACCATACATCCACACAGAGGGGTGTGTGTGTTCAAGGTTCAAATCTGGGCATTGTCTCTGCGGCCACTCAGCTGCTCGTCAACTGTGGAGAGAGTGCACGCATGTGTGTACATTTGCGTTATTTTCTCATGTGTGTGGCCGAAGGATCTGTGTGTTCCTACACACGCATCTGCATCATGTTGCCTCAGGAAGAGCTTTGAGCTGTCCCCAGGAAAGCCTTTGGGAACGGGTCGGGGAAGGCTTCAGGGAATGTGTGTGCAGAGCTGTCAGATGGATTTGTGTCCATCATGGCTGCGTTCGGCCCTGGGGCCGTGACAGAAGATCAGAACAGAGACTTTGTACAAAGGAGCAGCAGATACAGTGCAGACACAGCCCAACTAACCCACTTTAAAGTAGAGCAGTGACAGAGATGTGCGTGTGTGTGAACTTAAGGTCCTGACACATTCGATACGTCTCTCATTCATTATACAATATGTTCTTTACATTCTATCTACTATACAAGTGTAGTGTTTATGACATTAACTGTATTTTTCTGTTTCTTTTGCTGTGAAGGTCCAATAGAAATGTTGTTATAATACAATGCCTTCACTTAAGCCTCAGACAACGCAGTCAACGTATATACAATGTGTGCCAAATAACACGAGGACAATGCCTATGATTTAGCTTGAACTGCATTCCTCATCCATTTACTCTTTATTTGCAATAACGCCACAGCTGACTGCAACAACTGCAAAAGCAATATACAGGGACGAGCCCGATGTGAAAGGAGGCATTGCTGCACACAGACTATAGAGTTCAAGGCCTTTTGTGTGTGAATGTGTGTGTCTGACAAAAAGCTTTAGCTCCTCACGCTTTAGTTCTTTTCTCCTACTTTACTAATCATTGGATTTAGCTCTCCTGTATTTATTTGCACTTATCAGTGGAATGAAACACATTAATGATGAAATGAACTTAGCATGGTGTGAAAGAGAAACTGTGCAGTGTGCTTGTAAACACTTGACACTATCCTCCCACTGAGATGTCTTGTACATAAGAAGTAGTGTAGCGTGCTGTGCGTGTGTGTGTCAGGATGACAAGAAGATGAGAGAAAACAGACACAACAGTTGCATCATGATTGTAACATCTGAGCCCTTTATGATTTATTTATGCTGCTTATTTGTTACTGGGGTAGCCATGTTTCTGCTAACGGAGAGAAATGTATGTCTTGGGGGAATGCAGGGTGGATCCAACAAAAACGGCAAAATCAATGAATTAATCAATTTGTCAGTTACTGATTCAGGCAGATGGAGAGTCAGATATTTGAAAGACGGGCTCATTACTTTGTGTAATAATAACACTGTAGCTTCCCACTCGTGTTCCTTATGTACTGAAACCCAAAACATTCCAATTTTGGTCGTACGTACTTTTTCGTCAGTATGCAATTTACGAATTTCAAAAACATTTCCCCGGTGAGCTGACGAAGGCGTCTGCATTAGGACCTTGTTGTATAAATGTATTATTAATCATCAGTGTGTATTACCTACAGTTACCTTCAGGTGGTTATAATGTGGTTCTGTCCCGTCGCTTTACCGCCGCCCAACAGTCGCTCTCATCACAGTCACAGGACCGCATTGAGAGAAACAGTGATTTTACCTTGAAGAAGACTGTAAACCGCTAGTCTGATGTTCTGCCTACCAGCACATTTAAATATCACTAATTAACCGATCATGTCTTGAAATAGAATCTTAAATGTTATTTTATGTGACGAGGGTTATGTGGCAGACTATTTCTTGTGCAGGACCTGTAGCTCCCTGGAGTCTCTCCGTGTTGCCTGCTACTCCTAACAATACATTGTGTGGTATTGAGTCAGTCTGTCCTCCCTTTGGAGAGCATCTCCCTCCCATTAAAGTTGTCTTTACTGGTGTCAATCTGCACCACTCAGGCAAAATTCTCTCCTTCCAAGATTATTTTTTGCCTTTTATCAGACAGATGACAGAAACAGGGAGAGAGAGAGCGGCATGACAACAACATGTACACGGCATGTCTGTAAACATTCGACTACCAAGGCAAACCCGGTGCATGTCTTTTCAATTGACTCTGTATGCAAACGCCGCTCCTTCGCATTCTGTGTGAACCCATAACACTGCTACATATGTGTCAAATGGCAAATTATCGTTCCACTTCTTGTACGGACTGAATAAAGAAGTTATAACTTGCTAAGTAGGCTTTAGAGATGCGAGGATCTTGTTGCCTTCGCACGAGCCAGGCTAGCTGATGCCCCGTTTCCAATCTTAATGCGAAGCAAAGCTTAGCAGCTGGAGGCACCAGCTACATATTTAATGTACAGTCATCAAGGTATATCAAGATACAATGTCAGATACATATACACAATAGATGTAAACAAGCAATAATGTGATTGATATAAATGAGAGAACACAGAGATGAAGAGCATATTTAAGCTTTCAAACTGTACTTTAATCGCCTCCGGTGCCAAACTATACGCTGTTAATGGTGCCCTTCTCCCTGGAACACAGTCACAGGCAGGCTCTTTCAGGCTCTTTCTACTTTCAGCTTTTAATTGCATGACTCAGCCGCCCAACAGGCACATCGTGGGAGAACACTCACCAGGTAGACGGCAGAAGTTCATTATCTTTCAAGAGGGACTGAAACAATAATGTTTAGAATTGAAACAGTTACGTTATAGAGCATTCTTCAAATAGTTCACGCTCTCACACTAGTCATTTCATGTGACATATAACAATTTCAGAAGTAAGTGGTATATCCTTGGCAATTAAGCAAAGCATCCCTTCACTTGATCTATATGGATGTGTGAACTTTTCCAGTATGTTCTGAAGATGAAAAATATTGACAATCAAATGTCTGCTGGCCTCACTCTTCAATAAAGAGTTTTAACACAGAAATGGCTCCGTGGGGAGAGAAGTCCTATTCATTTGAAAGTTACAACAAAGTACAAAAAGTGTTAATTATTCTCATGTCATAAATTCTTGCAGGTTTGACCTTTTGTTCAATGATTATCATACATCATTAAAAACACAATTGGGAAATGATCTCCTCACACCTCCTCGGCTCCCTCTGTCGTCTGTTAATAGTCGCGGATCATTAATGGCAAATATATATTTAATCAATACCTCACGACAGGCCGTGGTGTGTTGTGGTTGTATCTTAGCTAAGTTGTATGTGTTTAGAGAGGCCGTCAACTTACAACCCTCCCCATGTTAATGTTCCACACCGCTGTATTCAACAGCACATGTTCAGAAAGAGCCACAATGCACAATATTTGAAAATGACATCATTAGAGTTAAAAATAGCTAAGAAGATAGACTTTAGTTGTTCACAGGTTGCATGGATCATAGATTTTAAAATGGCAATTTTGGTCTGCTAAGAAAAACGATCTGTTTTGTAAATGACCTGTCCGATGTTGTAGAAAAACTAAAATGTATTTTAGATATCTTGGTTTCATGATGGCGCCCCCTAGTTTTGTATCATCTCTACCTTTTCTCAAAAAAGCCATTCAAATCTTGCATGAAGCAGTAAGTTCGGTGTCCTGTCACAAGCAGAGCAGACGATCACCTTGAGGAGGAAACGGCCGCCTACACAACAAACTAACAGCTACCCTGCTAAACTCTTCCTCCTATCTGACTGACAGACATTCACTGCAGTCTAGAAAGCTAATTAGCTGCTCAGCTGCAGCACATTAAAAAGCATTTAAATGTCCTTCAAATGTCACTTGGGTCTGGTTAGATGCTGGTGTGGTCCTTATTCTTCAGTAATGTAGCTATAACGCACCTTTATTTACTTTGTCTCTTGTTCCTTATGCTATACTTTTACCACGAAGAATGAACGACTCGATGTGATTTCAGTTTGACTTTAAAACTTATTTTGGAGGCATAATTCATGAAGTACAGTGCAGGGGACACTCGCCCTGCTTCTCATAGCAAATCCACAATACATCGCCATCAGATGAATGTAAGAAACGTGGACGTCTGAGAGGGGCGTAGGTAAGGTGCTGCAGAGTTCTCTGCAGGAGCACGCCATTCTTCAAAGAGATATTCCCTCTCTGGTGTGAGGCGGTGGGGAGTGACATCGGACAAACTCTCCCATAGACGCTCACTTAGGGATGAGGTCTGGCGACTAGAAAGACTAGCGCACAGTATTAACATCGTTCAGTGAGCTTCTGCGCCCGGTGGATTGGGCCAATGTCTTCTGTAAAACCTGTCTCTTAGACAGTAAATGTATACAGTAACAATAGCAAATACCCCAGATCACAAAGCATGACTGACAGTTTATTCCATTTGATTTATTTACCACATATATATAGTATTAGTATTTTAACCAACCTATGATATTTAAACATGTCATAGAGCAGGTAATGTAAACTGCTTTATGGGATCATTCAGTAATCCTGTATGGGATTATCTGTCATGTGTCTCCACACATTTATTCTGTTATCCACCTGTACAACACACATCACAGCGACTGTCTATTGGGACCATGTTGAGACCCGAACAACTGCTATTCCACAGTTTGGCCCGGCAGATCAGGTTTTTGATAAAGACAACATAGCATATGTTTAAGAAAGGCTCAGCCGTTTTATTGTTACTCAAGAGTTATTTTGGGATCATCAAACCCTCTGCTTGGCATCATTGTAACTCGTTACCACAAATAATAACAGCACGTAAAAGCAGCTACTTCAGGTATTAACTGAATGCACCATGAGGCCTGATGACATGCTGCACACCTGCTTATTGTTGAGGTGGCGCTTTAACAGTCATCCAGGAAAGCACGTGCTGAACTTCTTACCTCCTTAAGTCGAAAGGCATAAACGATGTGTTGGACAGTGGAATGGGGCAAACAGAAGTTCAGTTACTATAAGAGAGCGATGTGATATGATGTGTGAGTGTGACAACACATGGCTCAGGTGATAGATGAGCATAATCTCCACTGTTGAATCAGACAGAGATTAATATGGCTGTTGACTGGCTGAAGAGGCTTGTAACGGCAGTCACCAGCTCCAGCCTCCCCTTGATCTCACTCACAGGGTGCTGTTATGTATAAACTCTGTAGGCAGAGATTGTGCTGATTTTAAAACAGGCCCAGGGCTGATCAGAAGCAAACACCAGTGAACAGTCAAAAGAGAAAGCCACACTGAAGACTATCGGCCAAAGTCCTTTAACAGTTCCTGATGTGCAGTTTCTGAGCTCAGCTTGTCTTCTGAAGTGCAAAAAAGGGCATTTACATGTTTGATCGATGTCTACTTCTAAACTTCTAAATAAGACATCAATTGGTGAGGATGTAGGTTAGCTATAATTAAACTACATTTAAAAATGCTTCTCTTCTCAATCTCTGCCAAGTTTGAAGAGGTTGTTTTTCTGCTGCAGCCAATTATGCGTAAACTCAATTACAGCAGCACAACACTTATGATTCTCACGTGACTGGGAAGGGAAATATCACCATTTCCTCTCCTAAACATCAGCTAACTCTCATACCTGGGGTGTAAAACTGTCTTTAAGTCCACTCAACTCAACAGAGCTCATCAGTGGGAAACTCCTGATCAGTTCATCATCCGACGCTGTTCTCGTCAGGAAAACTGCCAACTGTGTTTTCTGATCCCATCCATTGTCACAGATGACGCTCCCTACTCTTTCATTTTTAATTGATGTGCATGGGGATGTAGATTTGGCTGAGAGAAGAGAAGGATGAATCGCTGGAATTATGGCACTGATTGATTAGCATTCCAGTAGACTGGGTGTAGACCACATCATGGACTGATAACGATGATAATACTGGGTCATTGCTGTGAAAGTTTAACAATTATTTGTAACCACTTACTTACCTATGTCTGTATGATTGGCTTGATAATGCTGTACTGTTAACCATGGATTCATTCATTGTACTTCATGCCTCCGCTCATCAATTGATGATAATTAACCATTAGCAGGGTTTTTCTTTTACTTTCCAATGTTTCAATGACAATTCTTTATGTTTATTCAATTCAAGAAAGTCAGTGAAATGTTACAGTCAAAGATTAGAGCCAAACACAGGTTTGAGGTTTTACCGCATGTGTTCTCCTTGAAATAGTTTTCAATCGTACGTCTCTCCACCAAATCAACCACGGCCCTTCATTCTTCAGTAACAAAGAGTCAAACCTTGAAACACTTAACAGGTAACAGACTGGATACTGACTTAGTAGGATCAGCAACAGAATGTGAAAAACAGGTGTGTTGACAATAATACATATCAAATCTCTGCCAAAGTTGAGTTTCTGTTCTGTTGAAGTGTTTCAAAATAGTATTCTGAAACCTTTTCAATGGTCTCTGACTGACTTGACAAGAGGAACGTTTGTTAGGTATGTGAAATATCATCTCTGTATGTGACCTGCTATATACAACCTTCACATCTCCCAATGTTTCTTGTTCAGACCCGGTGAAGGTCTCCAGGGGTCCTCTGCTCTGCAGCTCATCACACACGTTTACAGACATCTGTAAAAGCCGGGCTTCATCTCCTGTAGATACGAGCTCCGTCCTTTTGAGTCTGGACATTATTCATTGTTGACTAGTCCCTTTCAAATACACTAAATGGTATATATATATATATATATATATATATATATATAAAGCTGAAAATGCCCAATCTGACATTGACAAAAGAACCATAAGTGACCCTAGCTCCAGCAGTGCTCCCCCAGAAGACACAAACAGCACTTCCTGGCTCCTCCTTCAGTGGTTTCCAGGACTCTACAGTGCTTGGGGAACCCCACAGTTCTTGATGAAAGTCTTTCAAGCCGACGTCTGACTGTGCTTCTTCTAGTTTTAACTTATTCTGCACCATCCAGACTATCAGCTTCTTTGTAGCCTCTGTGGCCACAACAACTTTAATTGCAAGAACAGCAAGAGTCATTTTTACTCCAGGAAGGAGCAGATTAATTCATTTTGTCCCTCAACACAAGCTAAGTGGAACACAAACACTTGGAGAGATGCACACAATAGACTCACAGCAAGCAGAGCCCCGTGTACACGAGCACAGGTGGAACTTTCAAACCTCATCACCCTGCAACATTGTATTTGCTGAAGATTAATGGCTGCAAATTGATTTTTGCAGATATCCTGACTTATGGGCCGACAAGTAGGGCTTGAATCGAGAATTTCCCAGGGCTGTTTCTCAGAGTAGAGCGGTGGATCACGATACAGTAGCTATTTTATAATACAACACAAAAGAGAGCCACGGTCATGCCGTCATGTCCAGGCTATAGCCTCTGTTCCACTAGCTTGTGGAGCCCAAAGCAATCTCAGTACCTCTCATTATCTGTCTTTCTGAGCCTTGACGTTTAGCCCGCAAAGTTCTACAGCTTTTAGGAAATGGTGTTTTAAATACAGCTGAAAAAAAGACTGAAGATATTGAATAAACGACTGTACTTATCTAATCATATGAGGACATGTGACATAGTGTTGAGAGTGGCACAACAAACAGACACGGTGTGGTAAAGGAATAAAAAGAGGCCTAAACTTACAACTATGCTTCCATGTTATGATGGCGATGGACTATTACGGTGCATTTGTCTATAACTGATGATGAAAGCCTCCACAACTCAAGACTTAGAATCAACTTGTATGGGAGCTGGTTTCAAGCTGATGCTGATAACAATCACTGAGCAACAGAAGCATGAAGAGCATCACAGTCATACACCATCTGCAGATCTCTTCGTCAACACAGTAGTTATTGTGAAGAAGCATGGCACTCACCTCTCTCTGGCCCCAGTAAAGCTGCAGGCAACGCAAACAGGAAGTTCAAAAATGATCAAAACCTTTTTAACGAAGATGTTTCAGACAGCTAGAACTCAGTAAATCTAATCTTCGGGATAAACAACATCCCCGTTGGGACGCTGGAAGCACCGCTTAATAAATAGGAACTCTGCTGATTAAGTCTGGACGTCTGGTCATATCTTGCCCAAAGTGACTTAAAGCATTGTTTTAAATGTGGTAAACAATGTTAAGGCTCTTTAATTACACAGCTGAAGGGGAAAATCAAGATGAATGTGTGGCTGCTGTAATGCAGGGCCTTTCAAACATTCCTCTAAACGACACAAACCCACACCATTAGGATATGCACAAAATCAACCCAAGCTTTACTCTCATGAGGTTCTGCTTCGTTTGATTAAAAACTGCCGTTGGGCATGAGCGGTGTCCGGATTTGTTTGTGTGCAGGCCTGCACTGCAGCAATCTACTTAGACAAGTGACTTTGTTAAGGTGTGGTTGATCTCCTCCATGCATGTGCATGTTAGCTTTCTGTTTGTGTGCATGTGTGTGTTTATGTGATGGTACCGTCTAAAGCCTCGCCCAGCTCCTGGCCATGCCGCTGCTGCTCAGGAAGAGTAGCCCTTTATAAATAATGTTGGATACAGACTGTGACAAAACCTTGAGGTAACCGAACAAACATCATGCCCCAGAGAACTGTGAAGATCAAACACCACACTGACACCTCGCGGTGTGTGGAAATGTGTGTGTGTCTGTGCGGTTACCCATATTAAGTGACTTTACCACAGCTACTGAGCATGCACATGCCCCAGAGAGCAAAACAGATAAAACTAGCATGACACGGTAACACTTGCATGAGCGTGTGTGTGTGTGTGTGTCTGTGTGCGTATCCAAATCAAACCACCGTAGCACAGCTGTATCCAGGCTAAAGCAACAGGAGATAAAAGGCAGGGCACTTGTCTCTTTGAAATGGTACTAAATGAATGCTTAAAGTCTCCGAGGACTATCGCATACAAACCAACAAAGCAGCCTGTCATCAGTAATGTATTAAAGCCATTCATCCAGCGCATTATGTTCCTTAAGTACAGCAGTGCACTGCTCACACAATGATGGCTCTTCGGGGGGAAGTGGTTTTAGATTGGACAGTGAAACTTTTATAGTGAGAATGATGGTTTGTACTTTGTTCTGCTTCACTCTTGACTTCTTGCTGTTTGTGGTTTTTATGAGCCAAATAATTTTGAGCGCATTCACACTTTCAGTAAGAAAATGAAGTTGGTTCAATTTAAAGAGTCTTTATCAAACAGTACAAGAAGTCTCAAGACTTTGGTAGATTTTAGCGAGACAGATTCTATCACCTTGCTGTTGTGTTATGACTCAGCGTCATAATATAATGATGATTAATGCTGTGTGCCTCCCTACCTGAGGGTGGTGCTGTTTACACTGTGTCTGTGTGTTTGTTTCTGTGGAGTTGCAGGTGATTGGACTTGGGGACTCGTGAGGCCGGAGAGAAGAAGGAACCTGTGGAGAACGGCTCGCTCTCCCTTTTTCTCTCCGTGCTGCACAGCCAAGGAGGTCACTATGAGACACTATATGTAATCTAACGACAGTCCATGTAGTGGGTGGGGGGGGAGAAGCCAGTTCTGTTCACATTGTTTTCTCCTGTCTTCGGTTAGGGAGGTCGGTAAGCTGCCTGTCTTTTCTTTTGTTCAGTTAGTTAGTATGTTAATAAAGATTGTTTTGTTTATTGTGTTGGGCCAGGCTCACCCCGACGCTTATTGCTAAAAACTGTGTAAATAAATCAATATTATGGACTGTATGATAGCAGCACTGGTCGTTCTTGGGAGTGGAAGAGAGAGGGAGACCCATCATTACGCTGCGCCCAGGTTCCCTTAGACCGGGCGTAACGGGTTCCCTTAGACCGGGCGTAACGGGTTCCCTTAGACCGAGCGTAACGGGTTCCCTTAGACCGGGCGTAACGGGTTCCCTTAGACCGGGCGTAACGGGTTCCCTTAGACCGAGCGTAACGGGTTCCCTTAGGCCGGGCGTAACGGGTTCCCTTAGGCCGGGCGTAACGGGTTCCCTTAGACCGAGCGAAACGGGTTCCCTTAGACCGGGCGTAACGGGTTCCCTTAGGCCGGGCGTAACAGCAGCCGTTTCGCTAAATCCATGACAAATAGCAGCAGAGAAATGTCCCGTTCTGGATTTGTGTAAGTCGACTAAAAGAGAGAAGACCGACAACATAATCCTTCAACCTCCTTCAACCCCGCCTTTGTGATGACAAAACATTCACGTGACTGTCCCAAAAACATCAACCGGCAACAAATGCACAGACGCAGATATGTTCATTTAGCACAAAAATTAACAACTAACTTTCTGCTCTTCATGTAACTCAACATGTATATGACTAATATTCATTAGATATGTGTGTTCACATATGAATATATTTTCTTGCCTTTTTCTCTGCCATCATTTAGAAACTTGATATATTTTTATGATAATGCTCTTTCTCCTCCAGTTGAAAGGAGGACCGTTGTATGAGCCTGTGGCTTCCTGACCTTTCCTGACACGTCTTATTCTGTGTCTGACTATCAGGCGAGTGAAGCACACAAAACCAAACACATTTCATAACTTAGTGGGGAAAAAAGTCAGAGAATACAAACTTCCTGTACTTTTAAAGGGCCAAGGCTCCATTCAAATGAACCAAGTTAAATACTAATAAACGTGGGCTGTTAAGTTAGTTTTCCTGCTATATTTGTTCTTTCATACTAAATGGCTCCTTATGTGCGTCATTGTTTAACCATTTAATTAAATCATTGCATCGTTAATTGACACTTTCTGACAAAACACAGTACGATATCTTATTCTTGGTTATTTATATGCAGCTTTTGTATCAAATAATTGAAGACATTGGGGGGGAATTAAAGTAGAAACAATTCCTAATTGTGGTTGAAGAATTTTCATTTTTACCAAGATGTGAACAGAGCAGCCAGGGAACTGTCAAACGTATCTGATTGCTTTGAGTTGATTAGAAATTGTTAGATTTCTCTGGACTGATTCTGCAGTGCTGTTGAGCATCTCCCTCTCAACATTTCTAAGTTTTAAGCAAATCCTTTTCAGTAGGAATTTGCCTGCATACTGACTATAACCAATGGATTGGAATGTGTGTCAGCTCCTTTTATGCTGAGCGCTGGAGTATTTCCACCGTGCCCTTTTCAGCAGCACTGAGTTGGAGATAGACTGTCGCCACTGGCTAGTCTTACCTAGGTGCGCGAACTCAGATTTGCCCTTTTCAATTTCTGTTTCCTCTGTAGCGGGAGAATGATGCTGTATGCATTTTCTTTTATGGAGCACAGTCTCGGAGTAGTGCAGTCTGAGAGTGATGTTTCTCTCATCTCTTCGTCTCCCCCTGCTTCTGTCCTTTCTCTTCACCTCCTCTCTTATCCCTCCATTGTTTTCATGTCATGAATGTCTGAATGTTTTCTGCCTCTTGTACTTTAATTGCCTCAGAAGCATGTACTGTATATGCATGAGGTGAATTACAATTGCCGCATGCATTGAATCTGTTAATTACAAAATTCAAAATTTGGGGAAATGTGCACACTTGTAATCACTCTTGAAATCAGACAAGAATGAATCTCATTTAATACACACACAGGTGATATGTAAGTTGAATTTGAACTCTAACAATGTCAGTCAAATGATTATGTTAACTGTTAGCTGGAGTTACTTCCTGAATGGAAGATATGTCGATTTAAAATAACACTTTTCATCTCTTCATTATATCCTCATTCTGCTAAACCCTTCGTCTGTGTCTGCTCTGCTCCTCCTCTTTTATTTTCTCATTCTCTCTTTTTCTCTCTCACTCTACAGGCTTTTCTCATAACAATTTATTTTTTGCCATCATCCATCTTACTCTGTTTTGCTCCCTCCCTCCTCCCTGTTCATCTCTGAGGCATATGAGGAATGACACTGGACAAGTCCTTGCTGCTTTATTAATCCTTTAAGCTTCTGAAAGGAGCCACAAACGCAACTACTCCCATTCAAATCAATAGCAGCAACTCCCAATTGCCATATCTGTGGACTGCTTGAATGTGTTTCATTTTTATACACTCAAACCATGAAAAATGCACACTTCCAGTACAACCACACACACACATGCATTACGGGGGTGCACACAGTGGCCAATAGCCCTGGCTCCCTGTGACCAGGCCTCTGCTAACCAGCCTCCTGCAGGAACAATTCACGGGCTGCTCAGTCAAATGGAACTCTAACCCATGGGCCTGTGGAGCAGCCCCGGTCATAAACTCTCTCACACACACTCACAAGGCTATCATCCCCAACACACACACTCACACTCTGTCCTCACCGGGACCATAAAATCATTGCGACAGATGAAGGCAGGGAACAGTGTGTTTGTGCTGTTTTGCCCGTCACAGATTTCCATTACAAAGTCTTGCCATGAGTCTGAGAGAGCGAGGGCCTATTGAAAAACGGACAGGCTACAAAATGCTGCTAGTCAGAGCCCATCAGTGCTGCGTTTTCCCTGCTGAATGGCTTGTCAGTGGAGGGTGGAGATGGGCTTTGTGTGAGAGGTAGGACTGAGCTGTGTTGGGCCAGACAATGGGTGGGGAGCTGATGTCAACTCCAGAGAGTGCATTCAAGGTTCATCATCTGGTGTTATCAAGCTCCTGAAAAAAATATTCCTTTCATCTCTTCCCAATCTCTCTTCTCCTTCTTTTATTCACACATTTCAGCTTTGTTCAGCATTTTCGCCCAATCATTTATTTTTGTGGTTATGCTTGTTTTCTTTACTTGCATAACTAAGAAGAATGCGGTGCCGTTATATGCATTAGCGTTATTCTGCCAATTGTGATTGCAAATGCAGTAATTCTTTGGCAATTTTTATTTCCTGAATAGCAGGATTATATTAAGGCAGTCGCTGATTTATCAGTGTGTTTGATGGAAGCCGAGCAAGCTTACGGGAAAATAAATTATATTCCAGAGTTTGAATGAACACAAAATAAGAGCAGAGCAGAAGGGCGGCAGCACAATAAAACACTAGCAAACCTGCTTTACATACGATGTGGTGGCATGCGCAAGCACATACACATTCTGTCTCCACCAGAACAATTACAACATAACTGTTTTTTTACATTTTCTTGATAAGTGACTTTGTGGTCCTGTAAATAATGAGTATCTTGTGTGAGTGAGGTTTCTGCAGGTGTTCAGTGTGTTAAAAAGGTGTAAGGGGCTGCACTGGTCGGCGTGTGTTTAGGTATTGTTGAGATGGTAAAATCTGATCCAGGAAAGCCGGGTTGAGTAATGGATTCATTGGATATGTAAGCTGACACCAAAAGAAGAATCTACAACTCTCTAAAGTAATCATCACGCTGAAACAGACAGAATGATACAGTCAGGGCTTTGGCTGGGTTCTGCACTAGTACCCAATGTTTAGGCCTCGTCTTGTTGAGGGGCTCTATGTCACAGTCTAGTTTGAATGATTCACATTCTTGAAGACAACAGAATTGAAAGTGCACTTTCAACTAACTCCAGGTAAACCCCTGCATCATCACTAGATGGTCAGAGCAGCTGGCGTGGTGTAAGGAGCGAGATATTTCACACGGGGCAGGTGGTTTTCATCCGTACGAAAAACAAAAAGGTTAACATTGATATTTTTTCACGTAAGTCGTTAGTCACATGAGTTGTTAGTCATGTTAAACATGGCCATAGTATGAAGCTTAGGGCCACTGACCAAGCATTGATATTTGACAAGTTGGGAGCGAGAATGTGTTGAATGAGAGCATATCTGGTGCCTCCACATCTCAGCATGGCCACGCTGAGCCAGCGGCTAGCAGCTAGAAGCTAACAGTGCTGACAGAGCTAATAGAGTTTACCTTAGGGGGAACCAGAGAGTGGGGATGTTATCAGCGGTAACTGCCATATGAGCACAGTGCAGAGCAGCGGCCATTAGCTACTAGGGCACAACAAAGAGACTTACGTGCACTAAAAGGCTATGGAGTCAAAGCAGAAATTACAACACTTAGAGAGCGAGTGCAACTTCATTCTCTGCTTAGGTAGACTAAACCTGAGCTGAAGATCATATCAATCATTGTTGAAGGCACTGACAAACAACCTATTTTTTTAATTTTGGTGTGAGGACATTCAGGGGCTGCGGAGGGAAAAAGGGAACTGTGACACATCAGGATAAGGTCTTGGACAGGGTGCAGACGAGAAGGGCACAAACAACATGAATCTGTCACATTTGTGGTCTGTTCCTTTGACTGCAGCATGTGGTGGAGTGGTTAGCACTGTCAGCTTTCAGAAAGAAGTTCCTCAGTTAACACATTGGCTCTTTCATGGGCAGAAGTTTCAGCTTCTCTCTGGATTTCCGTAGTAATTGTTAATGTGTTGCTTCATCGGGCCCAATGCATGCTGGGAGAAGCTCCAGCCTCTGTTGACCTTCTAGTGAAACGCAAACATGGATGGATGGTTTAACTAAAGGCATCATCTCCCTTACATGATTGATCGTCTACAATGTGTGAGAGAAAAAGACAATGACAAAAAATGACACTTTACATTACTCAGTGACTCTGATTACTAGTGGATCATAAAAAACACAGAAATCAATTAACATCCTAAACATTGACATCTACTTGGCTACACACACACACACACGTTTGTAAATGATTAACACTCCCTCACTTTGACATTTATTTGGCTGTTCGTACTCGCCTCCTTGCTTCACTCTGTCGCCGTCTCATCCAAGTGAGAAATGAGCAGCAACACCCTGATCAATGGGACATTCATACAGCGGTGTTACATTCAAACCCCCCGACTGCAAAATCACACGGCATCCTGCACGGCGCCATCAATGTGCTTTAAACACTTTCACCTGATTCTTCTGGGAGGCAGCGCTCTTGTCCTTTATTCAAGGAAAAGAACGATGGACGGAGGCGACATAAAGAGCCAAATGTTTAGGTTGTGTTTGTTTTGGGTCCCCCTTGAGGAGATTTGAGATATTGTGTGAGTGTATGTGTATGTGTGTTGCTGTGACTGTGTGTGGCCGCCAGGACACATATGGAGACCATTATGATGCCCGGATACTAGGGACTGCCAATTGTGTTTCAAAGGAACACTGTGCATTGTGCGTGTGTGTTTGTGTGCCTTCAGATTTTATCAAAGGTACTTTCCCACCATTTGAGATTCATAGAACCAGACTGTAGTCCAGTTACATGAGCTGTATGAAGTAGAAGTAAACTGGATCTTGGTATTCTATGTATGGTCGCTGGTCAGTAATGGTCTGGCCGCTGGACAAACATATTTGGGGTTTGTGGTTTGGGCGACTGTGACCGGCACTTAAGGGATGCAATGCAGTTGTGGGAATGTGTGGGAAGGATATTGGGAGCAGGAAGGAGGGAGAGAGAAATGTAATGAGATGAAATTAGAGAAACAGAGAGAGGGGATGAAAGTGATGGATGAGAGAGAGCTGAAGGGCAAATGGGAGGAGGAGAAGGGGTAAGGATAAAATCAGAGGATTGTAAGAAGGGGGATGAGAGAGGAGAGAATGTGATTCCTTTCCAAACAGAGACGAGAAAGAAAGAAAACAACCAAAACCAAAACATGCAATGCAGAGAACAATGTTTTATGCATTAACCTTGTTCTGTGACTTCAGACTGCAGTGGCCTCTGCCTAATTCACTTTCATGCCATGTGAAGCAGCAGGAAACAGTGGACGATTGCTCCGTGCGCGTCCACATTTGTGGTAATTCGAACGATATATTTCTGTCTGAGATATGGATGAGTTGAAACAGAAGTTGGGGTTTGAAGACAAATAGCTTCAATTTACAGTAGCAAATTAAAAGTCTTATCTCGAGCAGTCAGAGCCGATTTCCATTTCCCCTTTACATTAAAGAATTCCCTGAGAAGTCTTCCTGGGAATGGGAGAAGTGGAACTTTGAAAAGTGCATGAATATCTAATGTAGATTTGAGTGAGGGTGAGCTCCTTCAGGACTTTGTCATACAGCTGTACAGCTGGGTTAGAGGACACATAGCTTCTAATCACTGCTGAAGAACAGCTACAGTACAATTAAATGCCATACCACGCGCACCTTCACACGCACACACCCTGACCCTCTTTACTTGGATAAATAATTGATGTCTGCAGTTAAGTGTCAGAGCTGGAGCTGTAGCCAGCACGTATTTATCGTCTAACAATGTCTCTCTTACCTCTTCTGTCTCTCTGTACAAACATCTCATAATAAACACGTAGCTGTTTAACTTGAGCACACTGACACAGCTCTCCGAGGACCCCATAGTGATACAGTATGTGCTTTGACATGCTGTTCAGGGAAATTGCATTTATATAAAGCAGAGAGATAGAAGGTCTAGCGATAGAAACATATTTGTGTTTAACAAATATATCATAATTTTCATTTGTGATTATTTCTGTGATTTTGTGTTCAGAGTATGCAGTTCATGCTAATGTTTGATTAAAGCATAACTGATCATACTGCAGTGAATGTGCTGCAGAGGAGTGATTGAGCTCTGCTGGAAACAGCTGCTTTTCCACCCAAATGTGTACAGATGCTGCAAAATACAATTCAATCAGGAGAGAATGCTTTAAGGGGGAAGAACATTATTGATTGCCTTTTGGTGCAGACTCAGTCTGGTTTCACTGTCAGCAAAATAACCATCGCTACTCCCACTCCTTTAAATTTAGGTTTGAGTCTTGATGCTGCTGGTGGAGGGAAGCTGGCTGGTGAATTTTGGCATTTGAGCAACTGGAAGCAGCACGCTGGAGTCGCAGCCAGTTAGATTGATAACCTCCATGTGGGTGAACTAGACGAGTGAAACAGAAAGTTGACCTGAAATTAGATTTTACATATATACATATACACATATATGTGTATATATACATATATATATATATA
>NW_022280061.1:5168023-5186218 GCF_004355925.1 Anarrhichthys ocellatus | reverse complement strand
TGTGTGTGTGTGTGTGTGTGTGTATTGTGCGTAGGGAGGGAGGGAGGGGGAGTACAACAGAAAAAGCAAAGAGCCGCATTTTTGGAGCTTATTGAATAAGTCGTTGATTATGGCTGGAGCCAGTGGCTTGAGAGAGTGTGTGTTCTCTGCCTGTAGTAGTTAATGTAATTAAGTGCAGCTGTCGGGCCTTTCTGCACAGAGCTTTGTGTCTGGGTGAGGTCCAGTATTCCTGCGTGTTTAGCCAAGACATGCTTACATAGGGAAACTGAGTAAGAACAAGGCATCTGTGTTTCATGCGTGCACGTTCATGAGAGTTAAAGTGCAGGATCCTCAGAGTCACATGCACAACACAAACACACATATGCTTACCCGTCGAGACTCCCTGGCTGGTAGAGTTATACATGGATGAATTGCTGGCCAGTTAGAACAGCGGTGAACAACTGGGCAGCAGCTGTGCCGGCGAAGCGCCCTGTGAGAAAGGGTGTGAGGAATGCTGGAACGATAACATAAAAACTAAATCAATTTGTAGGAGGAGAAAAAAGCCTCAAACAGCATAGAAAGTACACTAGCTTTGTTTTAAGGTCAAGCATAATGTAATGCATAGCTAATCTGAGGCTTGCACGCTTTTATTGACTTCTGCTGCAGTACTGACCCACAAAACAAGAACGAATCCTCTCGCTTGTATTAGGTCAGCAATTTGTGAAACCGCAGACACATTTCCAATATCCTTCACTCCAATCAGCCATCTTGATTGTCCTAGTTATTTCATTTGACTCAGTGAGAGAAAGCAGAGCTGAGACAAAAGAAGAGAGAAGTAATGAGAAGCAGAAGTCCTTCATTACGGGGTAATCTCGGCTCCTGTTAGCTTTCCAATCAGCGCTTATTCTAATAGGACCCGGCTGAGCAGGAAGAGAGGGTCAGAGGTTTTCTGGGGATCATAGGGTCACATGTGTGCCAGATTAGATGTGCGTGCATGTGCCAGCAACGTATAAAAGTGTGGTATAGCTGATGCAGGCAGAGAGTGATAACAGCCGAACAGAAACATAATGGAGACGGAAGAAAAAGCTGCGAACATGCAGATGGAGGACGTGTTGGCGGGGTGGCAATTAAGCTGACTCAGGAGAAAGGAGATGAGTGGATGAAAAGAAGACGGGGCTAAAAAGAGCAGCAAGAAGGCCTTTAAGTCTGTGAACGGTGTAGCTGGGATGTTCAGAGAGAGATTTGGAAGAGGGTAAAGGGAAGGAGGTGGCAGCAGTAGGATCGGGGATGAGGATAAAAACAGAAGATAGAAGGACGTGGTGGTTGCAGTGGTGGAGCGGGATGAGAAAGATGAGTAGGGAGAGAAAGTACAGCGGCGGATGTGAGAAGATGCACAGAAGATGGAAAACTGTTTCTGGTTCCCATGAACTCTAAGTTCCATGAGACCTCAGCATGTGGGTGAACTCTAGGCTACGCTACTTCCTGTAGATACTTTATATAGACACAGTCGGAAAAATCCCCCGTAGAGCAACCGACAGAAGTTATTCAGAAAGCCTCGACTGTTGCAAATTAAATAGCCGCGAGCACAATGGTCAACAGCATCTTCCCAACCTTGTTGAGTGTCAAACAGAGCTGTAGTTAGCTGCCTGACTTCACACGAGTCTTTTACTTGTATCATAGGGCTAATGCAGCTCATTTGTTCCACTGAGGGAAGTGTTCCCTATCACAAACACAGCACTGTGGCAGTGGTTCGATTCATGCAACAAACCGCTCAGCACAAAGAATACGAGAGAGGTTGCCCAAGTGTTGGAGCTAATTAGTGCTACTTTCACTGTGAGCATTTTCCTCTAAATATTTCAGATGAATTGGCTTCATGACACATACTGTATATCTACAATCTTTACTGCTAAATATATTCATGCCACATGAAACATTAAGTCTTAATGGCAGGAACTTTGAGATTAAGCTTGCTGAATTAACATTTGGTGTTCTAAAATGCTTCCATAACACCATGCTTAATTCACCCCCCTCCTCAGTTACTTCTTGAGGGCAAGAAATGATTCAATATCACAAGAACAATGAGTGGAGTTCTTCTTTCCCACATCGGGGTAGGAAGTGATTGTCTTCCCCAGTTATTATTCTTTCTTTTCCCTAGTTATGCTTCAAAATGGGCAGTTTCTAAAAATAGCAGCCATGCATCTTTTTGGCAGAAGCAAAAACTCTGAGCCGTGTGTTTATATCTCCCCAGGACATATTGTGAAGTAGTGAGGATGATGATGGTTTGGTGTGTGTTTGTGTATTTGTGTGTGTGGTTGAGTGGGTGGCTGTGTGAGAGAGAGGAGTTTGCACAAGTGTGTTGTAGTAAAAGGGTCATGGGACTTCCTGAATGGACTTGGACACACACTGAATCACTGTGGAAGTTGTAGACATTGTCATTGTTTCCCAATAACACGGTTTTTCCCCGAGGGCAGCTGGATATTGGAACCAGCTGGAGGATGATGTGAGGCAGGTTTATTTCGATATTTTTTTAACTCTATCAGATGTTGACGAGAAAGAAAGAGAAGAAAAAGAAAACTGCAGTGGAAATAAAGAATAAAATGTCTCCCAAGTTGTTTTCATTTGAGGGTTTCAATGTGAACGCTGAGCGTTTGAGACGGAGCTTTCTCAGTGCTGTGCTGAAGTAATGATTCAAGTCAGTTTGTTTAATGAGGACTCTGATTGGGAGAATTGATAAAGGACTTTGGATGGCCTTTTTCTTTGACAACCACACAAATAAAGTCACAGTTGTATCTCTGGAGCAGGTTTGAGAAGCAATCATCCAAATAAGAATTTGTTGGATTCTTAAAACAGAGAATACTCGATCGAGTCAATACTAAGGTAGTAAATCACCGCCACAGCTCTCGCCCTAAACTCAATGAATCTCTAACAATAATAGTAAACCATGCAATAAAGCTCAATACCCTCCATTGATTGTTATAGGTTTCATACACCTCTGAATAATTTCCTCTCATTTAACCCAAAATCCATCAAAATAAAATCCTCCTGCTATTTCTGTCAATAAAACGCTCCAGTGCACTTCAATGTCCTCACAGCACCGCCCCATACGCCAACCAGACTTTGCGCCTCAAGGGCCTCTGGAAGACAAAAAAGCGGCTGAATTCATTTGCATGCCATTGCTTTGGATGCGTACGCTCTCTCTGAGCATATCTCTTCTTCTCACAGAGAGGCCAGCGGAGTCGGCCCGCAGCTATTGTGCCCTGTTTTTATCACCTCCACTGCAGTGAAAGTTTACAAAGTGAAAGATGAGACATCAAGTGGCTCATCTAGCGATAAAGTGCCTCACCTCCAACTTTTAAACCCTCGCTATCATCAAGTCGGCTGTTTGCAGTGCTTAAAGTGAATGAGTATAGATCAGCAGTTAATCCTATGGGCTTGCGCTGTTAAGTAGCTCATCGCTGTCTGGATGCTAAAGAGGGCTTGAATGCTGATGTTGTCAGATGTGGACAAGGCAGGGGGAGTAGATAAGCTATTGTTTTCCCAGGGAAAGCACAGAGGGTTCGATGTTGCGGCGCAACACTGATGCAACCTTCTGAAAGAGTGGCTGCCTTTGGAGTTCTGTTGGAATGGGAATTTCCCCCCACACACGCATGCATGCACATACTGTATATTTACATGCACAAATCAACCAGGGCATGTTGTGAAGCTCATGAATGCAAATGCAAGTGCACACATGCAACAGATTACACACACACTTCAACCGCTTGCCTCAGCTGAAGACGGTAACGAAGGACGCTGTGTGTCAGAAGCGTGTGTCACTATCACAGAACATCAATAAGCAGCAGGGCACAGCAACCTCTGGCCTCCAGAGCTGTTTTGATTTGCTTCAAACTACAACACATTCTACATTATTTTTGATAACAGCCAGCTTCAAATGTGTTTTGCTTGTTCTTTTATCGGAGGCCCCTCTTCGCTCTTTCTTTATGTTTTTCCCTCCTTGTTTCTGAGGATGAGATATCGTGCTCTTTATGTCAGACTCAGATAGTAAGTGTTCCAAACACTGTTCCTACCTCTTCATTTCCTATCCTCAGTCATACACAGAGTAAACAGCCTAACTGGTCCCAGATCAGATGGCAACACTGAACTTTAGAAACACTGCTAGTATTCAAGATTGTATCAATACTGTCTAAAGTCAAGTGTTGTTAATGTTGGCTACTCGATCATAACTGTTACTATGATACTATGCTGACAGCAAAAAGCTGTTTTATTATATTTATGACATATTTATTGTGTTCTCAATATGACTAGCTCCTCCAAAAGTAGTTCCCTTGCTGACTACAACTGAATACAAATATATTTAACTCAAAATACATAAATTAACTGAATGCTATTTGCTTGGTGGTTGTGCAGACAAGGTCTTAAAAACATAAGCATTAAAGTTTTACAAAAAACATCTAAATTGCTCCCTTTCCTTTCAAGGATTAGCCATATCCTTCATGGATAAAGAAGCAGCACTGATTGAAAGTGAGTTGAGCTCATTTGGGTTTTACGTCAGTGTGTTCGGCAGCCTTTCGGGTCTGAGAAGTAAAGCCCATGTGGAAGTGCCTTAAAGTTGCATTCTTCTTAAAAGCCAGCAGGGGGCAACTCCTCCAGTTGCAAAAAGAAGTCTGATTGTCAGGAAGTCGATGAAAACATGAGCCTACTTCTTACTTGATTCATTAGCTCAGTAAACGTTGTGAACATAAGTATGTGGTCTCATTGCTAGTTTAAATCGATACAGCACGTCTTTCCATTCAGTAGATTCTGGTCCCATTTAGAGTAAGATAGACGATAAAGCAGGTATGTTTTAGGATGTAACTACCTTGTGATTGACAGGTCGCTACTACGGTATTGTCTGGTTTGGGAGTTGTCTTTGTCTCGGAACTTTAACCCTTTCACAGTGTGTTTTCAGTTCACGAAGCTAATTGTAACATTTTTCTCCACTAAGAATGTCTCGCTGAGCATCCGGTTGAACTTAGCTCCACCCTCTTGTGTCATTTGTGGTTGCAAGAAAACAAGATGGCAAGGGCCAAAACGCCAAACTCAAGACTCAAAACTGTAGTCCACCAACCAATGGGCGACTTCACAGTGACTACTTCCACTTATTATATGCAGGATATGTTATAGGCAAACTACATTAAATAGTACATCTCTGAAGATAGCACTCAATGTTCTCTCTACATGAAAAAAGAGTAGAGATCCAACAGCTCTGTTAAGAAAGCACACACATAAACTATTCAATGGCAACTAAGATACCTTACTCATTATTGAAAGGCAGCAAAACATGTCGTGAGGCTGCTTCAAGAGCCAACCAGATCCTCACGGAAAGCCATTCTAACGTGAAAACCAGACTTTACCCTCAGTACATGAAGATGAGCAGTGTCAGATGACCTGAGAGGTCTGGGTGGCCCGTTGCTTTAAAGCAGATCTAACATGTATTGTGGAGTGAGGCCATTGCTTTGTGGACAAGCAACCAGAAGCTACAAATCAATGATTGTGTCCTGGAGGCAGAGGCAGCGATGTGAGGACAGGAGGGATGTGCTTTCTTCTGTTAGCCTCTGTCAAAACTCTGACTGCTTAAGTCCAGAGAGAGAACCAGTAGTCTTTTCCGAGGCCTCGGTTATACGGCCAAACAGACGTGTCCATAGAAAGCAAACACCACAGACGCTTGGTAGTTCTGTTGATACACATGCGCAGTAGATAGTTACGCTGCCACCTGTAGTGTAGTGGCTCCAATGACAAGTCTGAACAGGTCCGCAATGTCACAAAAAGACTTCCGCACGGAGCCCACACATACACCCTCTATTCAGTCTATTGGACCATCACGGACATGCAAAGTATAACATCAGTTTGAGGCATGTTGACGTCTATCCAGGACTTTTAATAAAAAACGAATAGTTTAGTTTTGGCAGAGCAGTCGCTGCATTAGCACACTTGCCTCCCTCTGAGCCGTAAATCTATTTCTGCTGTTACAGTTACTACTCTGTCTGTTTGTCACTATTAATGCTAGCAGCCCAGATATACCTCTTTGATTGGAGCTGACCCACTGCTGTTACTTTCTTAAATCACTAGTTTGCCAAATGATTTTTCCAGGAAAGGAGAGCGCTGCTTGGATATCTGCAGTACCGGAAATTGAAAAGAATGTTTTTGACATTACGGGAGATCAGCTTAGTAGCTGAATTAGATGAGAAGATCGATACAACTCTCATATTTGTCCATTAAATATGAAGTTCGGGTCAGGAGTCAGTTAGTTTGGACTGAAAGGCGACTTTTCATATTAGCGGACTCATCTCTGTCCATGAATCTGTTACTGCTGATCGCTTGTTCGTTGTCTGTTCAGGCGTGGTGGCCGTCCCTTTTAATGCCAACCACACAGATCTTCCTCCATCAGTTTTGGTACACTCAGTGAAAGACATGTACAGAAGCTGCTTAGGTGTAAAAGCTTTTAATAAGAACTGAATCCCTTCTCTCTTTATATTAAAGAATGTTATTGAGAATAGCAGAACAGATCTTAACATTACCAGTATAAAAGAATGATTGATCTTTAACAGGAAACGTGAAACCCACATACAGATATTGAGATATTGTATGACCAGGGCTGAGTGATGATTCAGCTGAAGAGTTCTGCCAGCAAGCTTTCTATGCATGCATGAATATACTTCTGCTGCTGTTGTTGTTATTATTATCCCTGGCAAGGCTATGGCTTTTGGGACCTGCACCCTGTTGCATTCCTGCTTATATGCCCGTCTCGTCACTGCCACACAATAAAGTGGGTCTGATTGTTAGTAGTGATGTATTTCTACTCGGATTAGATGCTTCTTCTTCTGCAGAGAATCATGGATGCACCTCACGTGGTTTTGGAGGAGGGAGGCTTATATGATGAAACATTCACATAAATTGGCTGGCTGAGGCTTTCTACAACACAAAAACTATCATTTTCTAAATGCAGCTCTGATCCGCAGACAGCATTACTGGCACAGTAAACACTGATCATGTCTTTTCTGCCACAGACTACATTCAGTGTTGATGGATTTACTGCACTCTGGTGCCTCAGCTAAACAAAGCTGTGACCACTTCTACATTCTTGTGATCATCTGCATGGCCCTTTGGATTGAGGTCAGCGCCCAGGGTGGCTTTAAAGACACCGAAACCTTGACATGCACAAAGCCCTGCACACGGTCTCTCCTCTGAGGCAAAGCCAGTCTGTCAGTCTGTGTGTCACCCTCTCTGTCATCATCAGCGTTCAACTAGAAAAATAAAGTGTGTGTTTTTATCAACGCATGATGATGATGTTCATGAAAATCAATCACTGTTTTTTTTTGGTATGTTGCACCCCTCTTGCCAACAGATGGAAACCTCAGGCACAACGCTGGGGGTCTCCCTTTTGAAGCACCCTTCCCCCCATCTTGTCCTCCCTCTCTCTCGCTCTATTCCCACTCCCCCCTCCTTTTACCCTCCTTGGCCCTTTGCGCTCACCAAGCAGAAAGAAAGCTTCAGTCATACACAGGCAGGCCCCAGAACCTGGCTGCAGGCAGTGGAAGCCTTCCCCGTTACTACCAAAAGACAAATCTAGCCCCGCATCTGACACAATAACAGACTCAGAGGGGAAGGAGGACGCACAGATGCAATATTCATATGAAAATTACAAGGCTGGCAGCAATGTAACATGGCACTGTGGCACTTAGGAATATGTTAGCATTTTGCTTATATGAGCACTCGGAGGTATTTAGTCTTAGGCGCTGTGGTGTGTTTGTGAGTGCACTCATACTGTTTGAATATGATATTCATACAGTCCGTGTTGTAGCACTGTAGGATTCAGTAAAAAGTGCTGTAGGCATAGCATGTTCAAGAAGAATGAGGCAACACTTGATGGTAACTTGACTGAAGTGAAAAGGTTAGAATATAAGGCAGTAGGCTATCTCGTACTCTTTCATTCTCCAGCAACATATAAAGTCTTCGGCCCGATCTGCACAGGACTGGTATTGTCCAGGGAACACTAGTAATTGGTAATAATTGCAGAGGTTGTCTATAATCTTAATCGCGTGCAAATCCATGTCCATGATTTGTCAAGTCCTCTGCAAATGACCTACCATATTTTGACAAACACAGAGGTCATGTGATAATATTAGTCCTTGGTGATTCCGGGTCGTATATTTTAGTTTGTTTGTTTTTTGGTTTTCTCCGCCTCTTGACCAGTTATGGAGGCTTCGTTGGCAACTTCAGGAGGCTCAAATCACTAGACGCCATGGAGACCCATTCAAATCTGCTCAAGGGATCTTCGTGAATAATATTGAATATAAATACTATATAGTTGAATATTTTTCATATAAGCAGATGTTATGCAGAGCCTGGACATCTTATCTGGGATATGACGTCAGTAAATTCAAGTAAAATCCAGACTTTGAGAATCCTGTGCAAATGTGCCACACGGAACATAGTCGTGGGCGGTGATCTCTATTAGGTCCCCTGGTAATTGTAGTCTTTTGCGAATTTTGCTTTGGAATGAGAGTCCTACATAATCACCGACAGCAGAAAATCAACAAAAGAAAAACAGCTGGAAACTCAAGGCTGTGGTTGACAAACAGTTACACATTAATTTAAGCTGCTGGTTTTATTTAGTTTCAAATTTGATATATATTGTGCATTTCATGTGGAATGTGTGTTTGTTTCCTTCTACACAGTGTAGAGTGTGTGATGTATTGATATACAGCGAGTATTTGATATACAGCGAGCTGTGAACTGATCTTAACCTCCAGGTCACAGGGGCTGTGCTCCATGCTGCCTTCAGGTCAAATCTGCTGCAACCTGTCAGATAACACAGCAAAGAGCTTCTCAATGTTTAAATCAATGCTACATGAAGTAAAAGATATGTGAGGTCAGATAGAGCACTGTGTAATATAATAAGAAGAGCAACAAATGACTTGGACCTCCAAATAGGACTTTAACTGGGATACAAAAAAAAAGATTATGTGGATGAGTAAAACTGTAAAATCAGTTAAGTTGGGAATTCAGTTACTTCCTGCTGAGCACCTCAAAACTCACATGCTGATCTGCACAATTCTGATCATTCATACATGGGAGATGATTGAATTGCCTTGATTTTTGAAGATCAAAGGGGAAAAGAGGCAATTAAGTCACCTCAGTAGGCCTGCATGCAGTTGACATTTGATTACAAGTCTAGTCTCAGTGAGATCAGTTGAAGAAGATAGCAGAGGGTTAAATGGTCAAAGCTTAAATGAAACACTGGTGCATTTGAAGAGAAAGGGTTTGAGTCATCAAACATGTTCAAAAGAGAACTTCAGGAGCTCACACTTAGTCATGTGGTGTTTTTCATTGAGAACAAGTCAAGTTTCCAACTTTATGCCAATTTATATTGAGAAAAAATCTGCGACAGAAAATTCTAAGCAACGCTTATTTCCATCCGCTACTGTTCGTGCATCAAGAGAAACCATCGAAGAAGACACATTGTGATGAGGACATTAAAGAGTACCAGTGAAACGTCAAACAATGGACGACCATGTAAAACATATAATCCCGCCTTCATATTCGTTTTTTGTCTTAATTTCAGGAATGTTAGACTCTCTCAATGTGTCCACATCATGATTAAGAGAGCTTCTGATGAAACATCCGTCGTCCACCTTTATCTGATGTGTGCACCTGCCTCCATTCTCCGTCTGTCCAATGGAAGCTTCAGGGAACGCTGAAGTCACATGCTTCATGAATGATATGAATGATTCGCTAACGGCCTGAACAGATCTAAAATGTGTTTGTTCTATCTCGGCCTAAGTCTGTTGTCATTACACTTCGTCACATTTTGTTTTAATTAATTCAGCAACTTTTCGATTTAAATCAAGCAAAATACTTATTTTTGTGATATTCCTACTTTTGCCAGAGCATCAGAGTCACATCAAACTGTTCAGTGCCGGTGTGGAAGCATTTGCACTCATTGTGTCCCTTCACACGTTTGCATCTTTATCTAGGGAATCAGTAACTCCCCAGATCTGAAGTGACATGAAATGTGTGTAAGGTTATCATGAGAATGATAAAACACCTGTCATTAGAGGTGGCAACAGTTCACAGGATCCACAGTGGCAGGTCAGGACACTTCCAGTCGACTCACAGAGAAACTCACAACAGCATCAGCCAGCCTGATAGCCCAAGGTCCTGGCCACCATCTGTGCGCTTCACCCATCTTTGTCTCTGCTCACAGCTACATGGTGCACTCAGCATCCACTTTCACCAGTTAAAAAAGGGGAAACTGGGTCTCCGTGTCTCCAAGTTGGATCCCTGGAGCTGAGAGCTACGCTGAGTCCCACATTCATCATCTCCGAGGCGGTGGGCAGAGAACGTGTGTGTGTGTGTGTGTGAGTGTGTGTGCGTCTGCCCGTGGTGGAATCAGCCCTTCATACTGCAGGACAACTTTGTAAAGGATAATCTAGTCCTGTCAGCCCCCCCTGCATGCGCACACACACACACACACACACACACACACACACTGGCGGTAAAGCTTCATTACGATCACCAGCTGGAGAGACACCTCACTCCATCCATCACACCAGTGCAGTCTGGGATAGGAAGACACACAAACTCAAGCTCTCATTTCACACAATACACATGCGCACACACATGCGCACACACACACACACCCACACACACACCCACACACACACATATACCCAGAGGATGAGCTCAGAGGTCAGGAGATCAGTGATGGTTTGCAGCCAACAGAACGGTACAGTGCAGTGATTAGATCTGATATCTAGAAATAATGCTGCATGCATCACAACACAGAGTATGAGAAGTCTTTTTGGGCTCCTCCCCCTCCTCCTTCAAGAATCATAGTCTGATTGTAATGACTTGATTAAAAAGGTGACTGCACTATGGGACTGCAATGATCATTATAATGAACTAAACTGCAACCTTTTACAGAACACTGTTACTACTGTATTACAATAGCTTTGTACTACTCACGATAAGATTCATACTAAATTATGATTACTAATTAGTACTATGAATTTACGACTCACAGCAAACACTAGTAGCCTTCTCTTGTAGCCAGAGCAGTGTATGTAAACTTAGTGTTGTTGGCGTTTGCCCTTTTCTAAATTCATAGTTATTTGTATAATGGTCTTGAACTCCCGTATACGGCATTCACTATCCATTCATTTTCATGGAGCTGATAATCCACTGTTTTGGGGCTTGACCAGGCACTAAAAGTGAGAATATCTCAACCTCTGCTTCTTCATGTTTGAACAATTTTTATTGACTCTTGCTAATTTGTTCCCAACCTTTATGGAAGTCCAATTCTAAAAGTAAACTTTACTCCCATAAAGTTGAGGGTCTCATGGAAGAGATAAAGAAAGGTCAAAATCCCTACAAAAATGATCAATCCAGTTTTTCACAAAGATTCAACTCAACTCGTGACTTCATCTTGCGATAACCCTTTATGTCAAAACTCCTGCCAGAACCCTGGAGAGGCTGGAGTCACCTTAACACCACATCTAAATGCAGCAGTCAAATGTTCATCAAGAGAAAGAATCTAAACACACTTCACATTTGTTTTTGTGGTGCTTTTGTTTTGTAGGTTTAGAGTACTGAGTAAATCCACATCCTGTTGTTTCACATTATTTCAACACATCATCAAGAAGTCTTTGGGAGATTTTCAATGGTAAACTGACCCAATTCTGACAGTCTAACACAATACATACTGTCACAAGAAAATGGGAAAGCAATGTTTTGGCACTTGCACATAGTTTCTGATCAAAGTGTGTTTTCTCTGCAGAGGAAAGGAAAGTAGAGCAAGAACAACATCTGGCCCCAGTGACGGAGTCGCTCCAAACATGGCTTTCGTTTTCTTTGCCTCTGCTCCACAAAACTGTGGAATGGTTTGAGTAATGATATCATCATTGGTCCCTAGCTGACGTATTACACTGCCAGACAATAGTTCCACACACAGGTGGTTGGAGAATGGCTTCCACACCCACACGCACATCATCCTGATGAGTGTTTGGTATGAAAGAGAGGGAGAGAAGGGCTGCTGTGAAATGAGTGAGGTAGGCCTACATTGTTATGTTTAGCTTGACTCTGCTGAGAACTCCAGAGTTTTCTATTTCTACTTCTCCTCTCTTCTCTCCACCACCTATCAATCCCAGGAGTTTAGGATGACCCAAGGCTGAACTCGTAAATTACTACATGGTCTTTAGCACACCAGGAACTAATTAAAAAACAAGAACAAATGAGAAAAGTAGTGAGAAAGTGGGAAAAGGAGAGAGTGTGGGGGGCCAACCGGGGAGAAGACGTTGCTTATTTCTGGACTTTCTCACACATTGGGCTTAGCTCAACAAGCATGGGATCCTATTCACTGACAAAATAGAAGGAGGGAGTTTAGAGCTGAAAGCTAAAAGTACTGGTTTGGCATAAAAGAGAAGGAAACACTCAAAAACCACAAGTGTGACACAGAAAGACAAACTCTGTCATTCGCCATTCAGTGTTACGGAAAGATGAGTGCTGTTGATTTGTCAGCGTGGTCTAAGTTGTACTTTTTCACTGAAGACATTTTCGTCAGCTTGTCATCTTTCTCCAGGAAAGAAAAGGTGTCGCTTCTTTTAAATCGTAGGAATTTCATTTTATTAACAAAACTGTTTAAATTGAGACTGGCAGTGGAACAAGAAACACAGAGATTCAAAGGAGGAGCGAGTAAGAATGAGGCAGAGATGCTGCGTTGAAGAGTCAGAATGAGGCAGAGACGCAGCGTTGAAGAGTCAGAATGAGGCAGAGACGCTGCGTTGAAGAGTCAGAATGAGGCAGAGACGCTGCGTTGAAGAGTCAGAATGAGGCAGAGACGCTGCATTGAAGAGTCAGAATGAGGCAGAGATGCCGTCATTGAAGCCTCCCGATCCTGAGAGCATGCAGTTTTTTTTTTTCATTGCGTTGCCTTGACAACCAGAACAATGCTGAAAGGCTCTCTCGCTCTGATGCCGGCTTAAAATGATTTTCTCCATCATGGATTTAGTAAGCAATTAGTGAGACAGACAAGGAATTCCACTTTAACCCGGTGCATCATTCCTGCTTTCAATAGATGGAGGGGGTAGGTGGGTGGGTGGGGGGGGGGTTGGACTTGAGAGTGGAGTGGAACGTGAAGTGGGGCACACAGACGAAAGAGGAAGAGGAAAAGTGAGTAAAGTAAAGTTGAAGGGCAGATAGAGACAACGAGATGGCATGACAGGAAAGAAGAATCACAGAATGTTTTGGACGATGCTCGTCTTAGATGTGTGAGTGTGTGAATAAACACCACGTGAGTATATTCATCTCACTCGTAACGCACTGAGACGGCTCTGTGTTTCCACCTCAGGGCTCAGAGTGGCTCTCTGTCTCTGTTAACATGCCGTTTCCTGTGGAGGCATCATCACATCATATGTCTTTGTTAAGCCACTGAAAACAACAGGTCCTGTCAGAAAACCAGAGCGTGACACATGACAAGCTGCAAAAGGAGACGGAGTCAGAAAATACATGCCTGTGTGAGCACATGGTGCATGTGGAAGGCACATTAATGCCGGGATGTCTGTCGCTTGGAATCATTTGTGCAGTTTGTAGGATGGTTCCATCATGAAAACATGATAATGTCAAATTGGCTCTCTCGGAGAAAATTGAAGCAGGGTCATTGCCTTCTTGTGCACAATGTTCCCAGGAAGGACACAAAAATTGATTTTGAGTTTGGCAGAAGTAGTTTTTAGTGTTTATTCTGTTGAGCTTCATGATGTGAGGTGTTTGTTAAAACGCTCTCTCTCCAACTGCATTCATTTAAATTCTACAAATATAATTGCTTGAACAGCGGAACATCAGGCGATGTGGCTGTTTATACTGCATACCACATATAGTAAATATACAGTCCTAATTATCTTGATGTTATGTTCATTTTCTGGTGAGAGAAATTACTCCATTTCTCCTCCTTCTGCCCTGTTGGCACTGACTAGAACTAAGCAGGGACCTGATGGGATTTAAGAGTTCACCAGCCATGTCTGCGTAGTGTGGGGCATTCGCTTAGAATAAACAGAGCCTCTGTTTCACTCATTTACTGCCCAAATCCAGAGGATTACCTCAATTGTAATGGGTCTCCATGCTGAGTATCTGGATGAGCCTTTCCAATTTGCACCCAAAATGGTCTTATTAATACTTTCCACTGGACTTAACCAATTGTTGACCCAGACGTTAAGGAAGAAACAGCAAGAAATACACTGAGATGCCAAATTACATGAAAGCAATGCTGTTTGATGTTTTGTGTAGAATTTCCTGTTTTTCAGACACGGTGGATTGCAATTATTTAAAACACTTCAAGGCCCACAGGCAATACTCGGCCCCTGCTTATATGACACTTAATGTGTCTGCTGCACACCTGCTCCTCATGTGCACATCACTGCCCTGCTCGCTCTGAGCCCAGCTCCACTACATGTTCTCATCAAGAAAAGCAAAGACTAAAAACTAAATTATACAGCGAACAGTTATGTCTATTATATTACAGGAAATGGGGACATATAGTCTGAAATAATATTTCTCTACAAAAAGTATGAAATGCTGCTTTGACATTTATTAGGTTAGGCGCAATCTCATTGTTATTTTAAGCTTTTAAAGATAATGATAAAATAGCTATACTGAGATCAGTAGAGGAAAAAATAAATAGAAATAGATGGATATCATACAATGGACTGTACAGACTCATCATGTGGTATCAAAATTAGCATTAAAGGTAGAGTCTGTAATACACTTACGCTCTTTCTTCCTGAGAGTTAGAAGAGATGGTCAACACCACGTTCATGTCTGTATGTTAGAGCCATGTGGTGATTAGTTTAGCCCGTAGCATAGAGACTGAAAACAGAAAACAGAAACAAGCCTAACCTTCCAAGTTAGAAAATATCTACTAATTCTAACACAAAGAGAAATGTAGAACTAACAATTTGTCTTTTTTTAGGGAGCCAATCCTTGTTGCCTGGCAAGTGCCTTGCCACTGTTTGCTAATAAAGACTTCCTCACAAACAGACCTCAGGCAGTTCGGATTGGCAGCCAAACCTCTTTCACTCTAGTGTTGAACACCGGAGCCCCCCAGGGCTGTGTGCTCAGCCCCCTCCTGTTCACACTGTACACCCACGACTGCTACCCCAAACATGAAAACAACTCTGTTGTGAAGTTTGTAGATGACACTACCGTCATTGGCTGGATTACAAACAACAATAAGACTTAATATAGAGAGGAAATCAACAACCTGAGTGTTGCTCAGAGAACATCCTTCTGCTCAACGTCAGTGTTGGGAATGTAAAGGAGCGTGTTTGGGTTATCAGCATCTAAGAAACTAAATTCTTGACATCAATAGAATCATTAATGTCAGTAACAATTATTAATGATTATTATTAATAATAATGGGGCACCACCCTGCGAACAGGGACCAATAACCAAACGATAAACTAAGTCTCATAATTAGTGTTCACTCACAATGTCAATAGTCTGAGTACTATTACACATTCAGAGTGAAAGTGAAGGTTTAAGTTCGAGCACAGACCACATATACAGCTATCATCACAATACACATGCACAAAGTAATCACAGACAGCTGCTCTTTAAAATATAACAGTTTATTACGTTCTAATACTAATGATCTAGTCAACTAATATCTAAACCAACAACTATACATTCATGAGCACGCTATCTAAAATCAACAGACGATTGAAAAGGGGGGGAGTGTGTGTGTGTGTGTGTAAGGAGGAGGAGCGAGGGAACAGCTCAGCGACGTATGACGTAGTTGGAACGTGGTGACGTCTCTCATGCGCGAGACTAAAAATGGCAGATAGCCAACAGGAGACCCGGCGTCTAGTGCCGGTAGCCGTTTAGCACGTAGCTACATTAGCTCAAAGCTATATGTGTGTGTGTGGATTAGTAAAAGAGAAGGGAAAGGACCAAAACAAAATGAAATGAAACAAAAGATTATGATCATCTGCGCCGCGCGGGAGTACGGAAGATTGCTCTCTCAGCCAGGGGAGCAAGAACCGCGACTCTTTGTCTCAGCCGGCGGTTCTGACCTCCTGAACTGATGAGAAGCAACTTCGACCTCACGAGGCGGCTAGCTCAACACAGATCACGGTAGCATGAAATACACTAGCTTCTCCACAACCCCAACGATCTCAGTGACCGTTAGTGTCGGTGATCATAAAGCATACAGCACGTTATAAAAATTAACTACCTTAAGCACACGAACAAGATAAAATAAACACAAATGAACTCTCTCTAACTCTGCCCAGACTCTATTTCGCCTTACAGTACGATGCGATCGTGGTGATTGAGGGGGGGGGGGGTTCTTCTGAGGGGTTCTTCTGAGCTTCCGTGGGCTCGGGCAGCGCAGCTGCGGGCCGCGGGAGGTGTTCTCTCGGTAGCAGAGAATCGCTTCGTCTGGATAAGGGCTTTTCGCGTCCTTATGGCCGGAGCAAACAAGGCGCTTGGTGGAGAGTGGAAGTTCTCTCTCTCTGTCTGAAGAAGTCTTGCTTCTTCACTTCTGCTGGAATAAAAGGGTTCGCTTCGTGGATACGAACAAAGATAAAATAGACAGTTTGGTGAATTCGGCCAGCGAATATAAACTGTTAGACCTAGGTTTTGATTAAAAAGAAGAACAACGTTGCATGTGTGCCTCCAGCTACCCAGGAGGGATCGATGGAAAAAGCATTGAGGTGGGGATTGCAGGTAGTTTTGTAGAACAGTGGCTGAACCACAGGGGTCCTGGGGTGTCTTGGCTCTCGGGCAATTAGATTGCAGCGCTGCTTTCAGGTGACTTCAGGAACACATAGTTTTTGGGGGGAGGAAACTCACACCCTAATGTGAATTTCTTCAGAGTTGGGGGTTTGGTGCTCAAACTACAATCAGGATGAAACCTTTGCTTGCAAAAGGGAAGGCCTGACTCTCTCTGTTCCACAGCACATGTCGAAGCCATATAGTCAGATCCCAACATCAGTAAAACCAAGAGCCGATTGTTGATTTTAGAAAAAGGGAGGCGAAGACGCACACCTCTGTCTACATCAGTGGAGCTGAGGTGGATCAAGTTAGCAGCTTCAAGTTCCTGGGAATCAGCGTCACAAAACGGACATGGTCATCACACTTCTCCATCCTGGTGAAGGAAGCTCATAAAAGGCTGTATTTCTTAAGGAAACTTAAGAAAGCAAAATTCCCATGCCAAGTTCTTGTCAACTTTTACAGCGGAGAAATAGAAAGCATCCTGACTGCAAACATTACAAACTGGCATGGGATGTGTCCGGCCTGAGATGAGCTAAAGGGATATTAAAAGACAATACTTACCCCGGCCACAACCTGTTCACCCTGCTGCCGTCTGGAAAGAAGATACAGATAACAGCTTCTTTCCTCTGGCTGTGAGACTCCTTCATTCATCCTCCACCCTCCATATAGAATGTCGTTTGTTTTCTTTCCTATGTAGCAAATTGGGACTCCAATCTAAATTTCGTTGTGCAGCCCTGTCATACAATGACAAATAAAACCCAATTAACCTTGTAAATAATTAGCATGACACTTCCTGAAAAACAGAAACATGTGTCAATGTTGTATTACTGTTTGTGTACAGATTTAAAACATTTGATGAGATATGTACTTGTATGAGCACTAGGGTGCGGTAGGCATATTTTTTATTTGAAAAACAGAGCCAGGCTGTCTCCTTTCCTTTCCTTCCATGTTTTATGCTAAGCTAAGCTAATGACAGACATGATAGTGGTACTGATTACAAATTGAATAAGCACGTTTCCCCAAATGGCTAACTACTTTTTAAGCTAGTAGACAAAACAATTCAACAAATGGAGTTTTACTATTCTGAGGATCAAAAATGAATTCATTTTTTTTATTTATAATTGCATCTGTTATAAAATATTTGTATTTGAACAAAACTGGATATTGGTGGAATGGATGTTTTGCCTCAGGAATATGCCTACTGCACATTACATTGCATTACAGCCACTGTTCTACAATATATCTATATTACAATAAAGCATCACATGGCTCAAGAGCTTTCTGAGCAGTCAGCCTATCGCATGTTTAAACTACATACTGTACCTCTGTTATATGAACTGGCTTTGATCTGCTGATACTTAAATACTTTGGCCGACAGTGTATGTGCATGGGGGGGGGGGGGGGGGGGGG
>NW_022280061.1:5147414-5167923 GCF_004355925.1 Anarrhichthys ocellatus | reverse complement strand
GGGGGGGGGGGTAGTTTTTGTAATACTGTCGGCCATATTTGGGACAAATATATATTTACACTTCACAACATGTAATTGGGGATTTCTTGTATAATTAGGGACACAACTGGTGTACCTCATTTAGTTCCAGTGCAGTTGCAGTGAGTCCAATGTAAAATAGCTTCTGCACCCTAATTGGGGTTAGCTTAAGGTGTGCATGTGTGTGTTCTTGTATATTTTACAAGAAGGGGCCCAAAATATTATTTTTAACCAACAGAGTAAGGGCAACGGTTAGACTTAGACCTTTAGCTTTGATGGTTGAGGGTTAGGGTAAGGGACTAGTGATGGTTGAGGGTTAGGGTAAGGGACTTGGGAATGCATTATGTCATTGAGGGTCCTCACAAAGAGAGAAGTACAGGTGTGTGTGTGTGTGTGTGCAGAGAGATATTTTGGAGAAGAAACACTTAATAGGAAGGTGCCAGCAATCAACTTTATCCCTTATGTTTACAAAGATCAAAACAGTCCTGACTCAATTTTGACCCCTAATAAGCTGTTGCGACACAGCAGAAGACTTCATTGCACCACAGACACACACACATATGCTCATACACAAATACCTTATACCCAAACCAATAACACAGACACACACTCAGGGACGATAAACAGACCAACTGTCCCGCTGTCTATTTAGCAATGTTGGGTTTTGTCCACTGTAAGAGAGACAATGGCTCAGGCCAGTCTGCAGGACAAAAGGCAACAGAAGTCCGGGAGGTAGGCAGTCAGAGGGTTGTGTTCTGTTCATAATGGGGAGGAGGCTGCTGGCATTCAACCTCATGGACCAGGGCCACAGAAACAGATGTGAAGGAGGGAGCGGGTTGGGGTGGTGGTGGTGATGTGCGGGGGCAGGAAGCTGGGACTGAGAGTAATTTGGTGGCAGAGAAAAGCACAGAATATAAGAATGAGAAAGCAATGGGACATAAAATAGATGATAGTCAAGCAGCGATATAGAACGGTAATGCAGGGCTGAGAAGGGAAATGATAGTCACAGATGCTAAGCACACAACAAAGAGAAAAAGTAGGAAGAGCGACTGTAAGTTTTGAAAAAAAATAGAGAAAGAATGAGCTAATATGTTAGTGTTCTAGAGGAATAACGCAGGCTTGAATTTAGACGGAGAGAGAGGAAACTGGGCTGAGTGGGAAAGAGGAAGCAAAGAGGGGCAGAGGCTGTGAACGTGAAAGGGGTCTTTGTTTCCCTCAGGCTCTGTTATGACGCCAGAGTCCAATCCATTCATTCTAAATGGCAACGGCAGCGAGCCACCAAACACACACACACGTAACGTAGATGACAGAGCACAATCACACCTCTCTCCCATTCTCGCTGCTCTCATCTTGCAGCTCATCTTGCCCCCCCCCCAAGCTACTGCCAATTCAGATAAACACACTCTCACACGCACACACACATGATCAGCAGATAGTTTCGTGCTGTGGTGAATATGCCTCCTCGTAGCCTTATCTATCTTATGCAACGCTGTGTAATAGTGTGACCATTATGGAGCAGTGGTGATGGCTGCACTGGGTTAGTGGGTGCAGAGCTGGCAGCAATCCCTCACGTCTCCATCGCTCCGGCTTGGCCTATTTCCTCTGCTTTCTACTCCTTGCTGTTTCACAGTCCTTTAGCTGCTTGCTGTCATTAAAGTCAGAGGCACTTACATGTATATGTGCTATTATTGATGTCAGAGGCTCTTATCGGGAAAATTGGTTCTCATTTAAATAAGAGGCACTTTATAAGCAGCACTTTTGTCGACACTTGCTTATCTGCATTATCAGCATAGGATTAGAGGGACGCAAATTGTTGGATCAGAATTGTGTGGATTGTTGCTATCATTAATAGCACACTTGTGCAATTTCATGCAAAGCCGGCGAGGATATAAAACATTTTAACCAACTTTAGCACACGCACACGCACACACACACACACACACACACACACACACACACACACACACAGAAAATGCACGTTTACATGAAAAACTTCAGAAGCAATAAAGGAATAGTTGGTAACACTCCCTGACCTGCTACCTCACTGCATGCTCCCTGCTTTGGCTGTCAGATGTGGTTAATGAGAATCTGTCTCCTCCCGTAGACCTGTGTTCCTATGAAGAACAGCCTGCTGGGACACACACACACTGGTACATATACACACACACAGACACATGCATAGGACCCCGAGAGCCCTGTCATCACACAGAGAGGGACCTGCTGGCCTATTATAGATCCCTGTGTCACAGGGATCACCTCATATCCCACGCGTACACACAGCACACAGCGAGCTATTCCAAGTCACATGCATGCATACACACACAAAGTCATAAGCCTTTGTAAGCACACATTTTGACTTATTTTGTACATGTGCTTTCTCTTCAGCTCTCATTTTAATCATAGCTCTGCCCCCACAACCCCCTTACACCCCCACGTCTCTTTCATTTTCTCACTCACTCTCTCTTAATCCCCCCTAACATTCATCTTGCTAATGCCCCATCATCCAAACACCAGCAGCCCTCTTCTTTCTGCAACTGAACAACCCCCCCCCCCTCCAACTTCTCCATGGCTTCTGCTCTCCCATTCAGCCTGGCTTGTCCCCATGTATTCATAGAGATCACTGATGGAGTGGGGAGTCTTTGTGAGCGGGTCAGCCTCCTATAACCCCCCCTCTGTCCCCACCTTCTACTCAAACACACACACATTCGAGCACACACACACACTCTGGATCCTTCTCACTTGCCATATGGCATGGGCAATGTAGGGCTAACAAAAGAAAGCTTAAGGAGGTGTCAGAGAGGTTTGTATGTGTGTGTGTGTGTGTGTGCGTTGCATCACAAGAAGACTAAGCAGCCAGCCATGGGCCAGGGTCCAATAGATGAAATTGATTTCTATTTTGGTTTTCTTGGATGCCGAAAGGAGGAGGGGACTTTCCACCTTTTCTTCCTGCCGTAAAACTCATTGGCTCAATGAAGAGTAATGAGAGAAGGCCCTGATTGGAGCACAATGAGGGCACACTTGATGGACTGCTTAGCAATGCAGATATATCTTCATCACACGAGTGGATTTGTTGTTGACAACAATGCCAGCATCGTCATTGTGTCATCATTGGGATTTTTGGCTTCACAATGTCGTCATTGACACCATCCTTCATTCTTATAGTTTGGTGTAAGAATGGCACCTGTCTTCAAATGGCAGTCACCATCTGTCTCCAAGAGAGAGTTTGTTTTATCTTATTTTATTATATTTGATTCATCTCCATGTAACCTTTGAGTTATTCACTGAGACCTGAGAATACGGTGACAATGGACTGAAGTATTTATTTCAATACAGTTACTTCAGAAATGCATGAAATGTGCCATCATTCAGTGTGAACGTGTGTTCTATGCAGTGTTTCAGGTGCTAAAGTATGAATGAGGAAAGAGTTCATGGATTTTGGAAAATGTGGTCATTGAATACACTTTGTGTGAAAGAAATGCCTCCTCCGCGAATCGCCACCTTAACGTGGTGGAGGAGTTTGAATGGCTCAGTGATCCTGGGAGCTATGTTGTCCGGGGCATTAGCCCCTGGTAGGGTCTCCCAAGGCAAACAGGTCTCGGGGGAGAGCCCAGACTAAGAGCGGTTCAAACGACCCTAATGATAAGCAGCCCACGGACTTTAGCCACCTCGCCCGGACCAGGGAAACCGGGGCACCCTCCCGGAGCCAGACCCAGGAGGGGAGCTCGTCGGCGAGCGTCTGGTGGCCGGGCCTTCGCCCATTGGGTCCGGTCGGGCTCAGCCCGAATAAACAGCATGGAGCAGCCACCCTGTGGACCCACCACCCGCAGGGACAAGCATCGGGGTCGGGTGCAATGCAGACCGGTCGGCGGGTCAGGCGGGAGGCCTGGGCGAGCCGATCGCCGGCAGCATAGACTAGCTCTAGGGACGTGGAACGTCACCTCGCTAGCGGGGAAAGAGCCAGAGCTGGTGCAGGAGGTGGAGCGATACCAGCTAGATATAGTTGGACTCACCTCCACACACAGCGCTGGCTCTGGAACCAAGCTCCTGGAGAGAGGTTGGACTTTGTCCTTTTCTGGAGTTGCCCAGGGTGAGAGGCGCCGGGCGGGAGTGGGGATACTCATGAGCCCCCGGCTGAGCGCCGCTGTGTTGGAGTTCTCCCCGGAGAATGAGAGGGTCGCCTCCATGCGCCTACGGGTTGCGGGGAGCAAGGCTCTGACTGTGGTTTGTGCTTACGCACCAAACAGCAGTTCAAAGTATCCGGCCTTCTTGGAGTCGGTGGGAGGGGTCCTGAAAAGGGACCTACCGACTCCATAGTTCTCCTGTGGGACTTCAATGCTCACGTGGGCAATGACGGAGAAACCTGGCGGGGGGTGATTGGGAGGAACGGCTTGCCCGATCTGAACCCGAATGGTGTCTCGTTATTGGACTTCTGTGCTTGCCACGGTTTGGCCTTAACGAACACCATGTTCGAACATAAGGTGGCTCATAAGTGTACCTGGTACCAGAACACCTTAGGCTGGAGATCAATGATCGACTTTGTAATCGTATCATTTGATTTGCGGCCGTATGTCTTGGACACTCAGGTGAAGAGAGGAGCAGAGCTGTCAACTGATCACCACCTGGTGGTGAGTTGGATCAGATGGCAGGGGAACCGGTTGGAAAGACCCGGCAAGCCCAAATGTGTAGTGAGGGTGAACTGGGAACGTCTGGCGGAGGACCCTGTCCGGGAGGTCTTTAACTCCCACCTCCGGAAGAACTTCTCTCACATCCCGAGGGAGGTTGGGAACATGGAATCTGAATGGACCATGTTCAAAGCCTCTATTGTGGACGCGGCCGCTAGGAGCTGTGGCCGGAAGGTCATCGGTGCCTGTCGTGGCGGCAACCCGAGAACCCGGTGGTGGACACCGGAGGTGAGGGAAGCCGTCAAGCTGAAGAAGGAGACCTTCAATGCCTGGTTGGCCCAGGGGTCTCCCGAAGCAGCTGCCAGGTACCGGCAGGCCAGAAGGGCTGCAGCTGCGGTGGTCGCGAATGCTAAAACTCGGGCATGGGAGGAGTTCGGGGAGGCCATGGAGAAGGACTTTCGGTTGGTCTCAAGGAGGTTCTGGCAAACCATCCGACGGCTCAGGAAGGGAAAGCAGGGCTTACCCCAGGCTGTTCTCAGCAGGGGGGGGGAACTGCTGACCCGGACAGAGGACATCGTCGGGCGGTGGAAAGAGCACTTTGAGGAACTCCTAAACCCGACCAACATGTCCTCTGCAGAGGAGGCAGCACCTGAAGATCTAGGGGGAGGCTCACCCATATCCCTGGCAGAGGCTGCTGAGGTAATCAAAAAGCTCCTTGGTGGCAAGGTGCCGGGGGTGGATGAGATCTGCCCTGAGATGCTGAAAGCACTGGACATAGTTGGGCTGTCCTGGCTGACACGCCTCTTCAATGTCGCATGGGGGTCGGGATCAGTGCCCATGGACTGGCAGACCGGGGTGGTGGTTCCCATTTTCAAAAAGGGGGACCGGAGAGTGTGCTCGAATTACCGGGGTATCACACTACTCAGCCTCCCGGGGAAGGCTTATGCCAGGGTGCTGGAAAGGAGGCTCCGACCGTTTGTCGAACCTCAGATACAAGAGGAGCAATGCGGATTCCGTCCCAGCCGTGGAACAGTGGACCAGCTCTTTACCCTCACAAGACTACTGGAGGGGTTCTGGGAGTTTGCCCAACCAGTCTACATGTGCTTTGTGGACTTGGAGAAGGCTTTCGACCGGGTCCCTCGGGGGTTCTTGTGGGGGGTGCTGCGGGAGTATGGGGTGCCGGACCCATTACAACGGGCGATCCGGTCTCTGTACGACTGCAGTAGGAGCTGTGTCCGCATTCTCGGCAATAAGTCAGACACGTTCCCGGTGGGTGTTGGCCTCCGCCAGGGCTGCCCTTTGTCTCCGGTCCTGTTCGTCACTTTCATGGACAGGATATCTAGGCGCAGCCTGGGGGTGGAGAACGTCAGGTTTGGGGGTCTCGGGATCGCCTCTCTGCTGTTTGCAGATGATGTGGTCCTGTTAGCCTCCTCGGATCGTGACCTCCAGCATTCACTGGGGCGGTTTGCAGCCGAGTGTGAAGCGGCAGGGATGAGAGTTAGCACCTCCAAATCTGAGGCCATGGTGCTCTGCCGGAAACCGGTGGATTGCTCCCTCCAGGTGGGGACAGAGTGCCTACCTCAAGCGAAGGAGTTCAAGTATCTTGGGGTCTTGTTCACGAGTGAGGGTAAGATGGAGCGGGAGATCGACAGACGGATCGGTGCGGCTGCAGCAGTAAAGCAGGCGCTGCACCGGACCGTCTTGGTGAAGAGGGAGCTGAGCCGGAAGGCAAAGCTCTCAATTTACCACTCGGTCTACGTTCCTACCCTCACCTATGGTCACGAACTCTGGGTCGTGACCGAAAGGACAAGGTTGCGGTTACAAGCGGCCGAAATGAGCTTCCTCCGTAGGGTGGCCGGGCTCAGCCTTAGAGATAGGGTAAGGAGCTCGGTCATCAGGAGGGAGCTTGGAGTTGAGCCGCTACTCCTTCGCGTCGAAAGGAGTCAGCTGAGGTGGTTCGGGCATCTAATTAGGATGCCTCCTGGACGCCTCCCACTGGAGGTTTTCCAGGCACGTCCAACTGGCAAGAGACCCCGGGGAAGACCCAGAACACGCTGGAGGGATTACATCTCCCAGCTGGCCTGGGAACGCCTCGGGATCCCCCAGAATGAGCTGGAACATGTTGCCAGTGAGAGGGAAGTCTGGGTCAGCCTGCTTGGCCTGTTGCCACCGCGACCCGACCCCGGATAAGCGGAGGAAAATGGATGGATGGATGGATGGATGAAAGAAATGCAAAAGGCTTCAAATTCTGTTTCACCGACTGTGTGAATAGTTTTGACAAAGTGAAGAATGTTTGTTAGCAATTGAAAATAACTGTAATAGAGTTTCATCACATAAAAACAAGGGAACATTTTTATAACCTACAATTTCAAATGATCTTTTTAAACATCTCAGAATGGAAGAATAAACATCTAAATCACCGTATCAAACACTAAGAGGGGACTCCATCATATTACATTCCTATTGTTGGACTCATAATGGACGGGTTTTAAAACAATGTAATCAAATCGATGCAGCAAAACCAGAGATACCGTCTCTTTATTCTATGCAGTCTCACCCAACCGCCAACAGTTAACCACATGTAAACCTTCAACATACTACACAGATGCTGTCTGTGGCGACATCATAGTGAAGGTGGGAGCTTCTACCAAAACAGCAAAATATGACAAGTATGAGATCATATTGCTCATACATAACACCACCTTTAACAGAATCAATGCATGATGTACGTGCATTTTTTTAATCTTGAAAACCGAACATGTAAGCTCATGTTACATTTGAGCAGAAAAAAAAATGTATTTAAAACCAGCATACTTCATTTGTATTCATTGTTTTGTTTAAGTTTAATATTTATCTGCAATTCTGCACAGTAACAGCCTCAAAGCGCTGCATTGGAGGGGCTCCTGCCAACATAAATCACAATGAAGGTTTTGTTAAAAGGTTTGGGAACCACTAATTTCATCGCACATTTTTTCTGTTCTCATCAGAACAGTAGTCATTGTTTGTATTTTGTTGATCAGATAAGCCAAGCAAACATGCCTGCATCCCACCTACAGGAGAGGAAAGCGTGTATGTGTGTGTCCACAGCGGGGGGCAAGCCTCATGCCCTATTTCAGTCAGGCCTGATATGATCAGACGTCAGATCGTGAGCTCCTCGTCTCTCTCTGGCCCTTGGCGTTTCTGCTCAGAGGTGAGAAAAGGTCTAAACGCTGACATAGTGCAACAGTGCCTTTGATACCCAGCTTGTGCGCCATAAATATACAGATCCAATGGAAACAAGCCTCAACCAATCCAGGTGATATTACATTGAAAGAAAATGGGGAATTCTGCTGCAGGAATAAAGGGAGGAAGGTGAAGTGGGCTTCAACATACTTGCTGTATGAAAATGCTCTGAAAGGTACATGAATACATAAGAAGATGCTTTTGTGAGATCGCTTTGAAGGAGCTCAGGCAGTTCGGGATGCAAGGTCAACAGGATAACCTTCTGAAGATGTTTCGTACCTGTAAATGAATAAGATCATACTTAAATGTCTTCTGTAAGCTATAAACTAAATCAAATAACTGTACTTTGATGAAACACATCAAAGCTGGTGTTAATAGTGACATTCTAACCCAATTTATAAAAAACAGCATTTTATGTATAAACATTGGTACCAAACATCATCTATTGTTTTAAATCAGTCAATTCTGAGATGAGTCGACTGCTTGGGACTAATCTACGTCATGAAATATAAGAACGTTCGCTGTAATCAGACCCCCCCATGGCCTGTCCCAGCTTACTTTAGCTTGCTAATCCTGCCATGTTTTATGCTAACGTTACAATGGTTACAGAGAGTGAGTGGATCAGTGGGCTGGTGGTTAACGATAGTGCTGGGTCTATCCTCCCCCCCACTAGGAGACCACAGCTGGGAGGAGAGTAGATGGTGCTGGTAGCTATCTGTCATGAGCTCATGTTTCATTCATCAGGTTTCATCCCTCAGAGAAGGCCAAGGTAAGGGAAGTTTTCTAAATCTAAGTCCACCTTTTCTAAGTAGGTGGACTTAGGCCCAAACCTGGAAGTGAAGTAAAACTTAAAGGGGACATATTAACTCCTATCTTTTTAATCTCTTAACACATCAGAACTCCAGCCATTTAAAACCTTTTACCGCATTGATTTTCCCTATCTGTGCAAGTTTCATCAGGTCCACACAGCAGCTAAACACATTATGTGTCTCCTCATGCAAACAGTTGAGGCTGCTTGAATGATCAACAGGATGTACAGTACCAAACTGATTGGGGCGACTTTGGCTCAGTGGAGCAGAGTCGTCCTTCAATCAAAGGATCCGTGTTTCGATACCCAGCTCTGCTAGTCCATGTTGATGTGTCCTGCGGTGTAGGAATGATAGAGGCCTGATGGGCAGATGGCACCTTGCATGGTAGCCCCTGCTATCAGTGTATGAATGGGTGAATGATGACATGTAGTGTTAAAGCGCTTTGAGTGGTCAGAAGACTATAAAAGCGCTGTACAAGTACAAGTCCATTTACCATGTAACACTCTGGTCATAGTAATGTGGCACCTTTAAATAAACTGAGCCTCTCAGCAATCACCACACTTCCAGTCTCATCCTCAGAGAGAGAGCGATTACAGACTCTCCTCCGATCATGCCTGTACACATCGACTCACACACAAAGTCACAAACACAAACATGTTATTGACATACAAAGAAAGTCAGAAATCCAAATGCTCCAAAACATAGTGCTTGTACAGTATAATGTATCTGATTTGATTAGCTGGTGGTGACGCAAGCACAGGATTGGAAACAGCGGAGGGACAGAAATGTGGGGAAAAGAGAAGAAAATTATTATTCAAGAGGAATGGCAGACTTCACATCGGCTCCAACCCCTTAGATACCCACTCCAGGGATTATTCTTCACATTTCTTATACATTTCACACACATCATGCTATTTATACAAAAACATACTATGTCAATCTGTGATTACTAAGTAGTTTAACTCCCACACAATTTACCTAAATTCAAAGCACTCAGGTGAAAGGAAAGTAGGAACTAAAAAGGATAAATTAGACTTCTAATTAAAACAACAGACATAGAACTTGTTTGGCTGATGCAGACAGGGTTCCTGTTCACACATCTTCCCCAGTCTCACTCTTCTTTCTCTCTGCTCATTCCCTTCTCCCTTAATTTAAACAATCACCTCCGACAGAGAAATCCATTCCTGTTTTCACATACGAGCAACATCTATCAGAAGCTCCAGATAATTTGTGAGCCATTTATGCCAAAATAGAGCGTCTGACTGTGAAGCATAATGCCACTGCAAGTGGGACACACAAAGTGTAAAGATAGGGGCGCACACAAATCACAGGTCTCATTTAGTTCCCTTTCTATGTTTTAATTAGAGCCGAGGCAGGCTAATCACCTCCTTAGTAGACAGCATCACTAATGAGACGGAGAGGGAGGAGCTGAGAGGGAGGGAGGAGAGAGATACACATAATTGAGAGGAGCAAAGAATACAGATGGTGGAGGGGAAAGTGGCAGAGAAATAAGACATGAGAGGTTGTTAGGAGAAAGTAGATTAGATGGAAGGATGCAGGGAAGGGAGGGAGAGAGGGATGGATATGTGATACAAAGAGAAAAGAGGAATCAAAATACAAGAGAGGGAGAGGTGGGTGGATGAAATAAATAGGGACCATGGAGAGAATGACGCTTGAGTTGACAACAAACGGATTGACTCGAAGAGAGAGACGGGTCTGGAGAGACACAGAAAGAGAGGGAGGGAGAGAGAGAGGGAGAGAGGGAGGGAGATGGACTTAGAGGAAGCAAACACAAAACAAGAAAAGCTAAGGAAACTTGTAGCGGGAGAGTGAAAGAGAAGCCTGAGAGAAATAATGAGAGTCCCATACCTCCCACAAAGCCAGCCATGTCTGCCATAACCCCCCCCCCCCCCCTCTCTCCCCCACTGACTCTGTGGTTGCTCCTTTCATGCTGTCACCCTGTGTGTCTGAATAGCCTTTTATTATTCATCAGTCTGGGCAGGTCACGGGGTCATCGCAAGGCCCACCACCCTGCCACCAGCAAACATCCAAACACTCTCGAACGTGACCCCGCGCATTCTCGCGCAAGCACACAAAAGAGAAATGAAGAAGCTATTTGTGGACGCAAACGCACACAAAAGTGTGAAATGGCGGCTGGTAAGCCCTCAAAGCTGTGCTACCTTCATTTACGGCGAGCTGACAACCTGTGACAGTCCCTGATGCATTCATTATAACACTTGTCCACCCATTGCTAGGTTATGATATCTATCTGTGCAATGCATCTGCAGCGCTGGGAGCTGTGGCTGCGTTGGTGCGTGTATGTGAAGGTATATGTCTGTTTGTGTGTGACAGGAAGAAAACAGAGATAACAGTAGCCTGGTGGTATCAGCTCCATCTTATCTCCTACACAGCCAGAAGCAGGTATACAAGCTAATTGGAAAGTGCCAGACACACAGCAGACTGGTGGAACACACGCTCTCCCTTCCAGCGAGCCAGGCAGACAAGAGAATTGGCAGCTTGAGAGAGAATAAGAGAAACAGGGTAGAAACAATTGATGGGAGAGACCGACATGATACAGCGAAAATGAGACAAAAGGGAGAAGAAGTGGAGGTAGGAATGACAGAACAAGAGGAAGAGATAGAGATGGAGATAGAGACGGGGGGGAAATTGCAGGGAAGACAGCAGAGCGCCCAGATTCAATATCACCAAGACAAACGGTAAATAAGGCACAGTTCACTTCTGAGATACCACAGGCGTTGTGCCTATTCAGTCTGTAACTGTATTGTCAGCACTGAGCGAAGACAAAACAGGAAAGCAAACAGCATCTCCTGCATTACGCTACAGCGTGTGCTTCTTTCCACTCCACTTTGTAATGAGTCACTCGATCAAATCTGCTCTCAAATGCCAGGCCCGCGTATTAACAATGTGACATCTCGTCCTGTACACTTTCCCTGCGATGTGTTTGCAATAGATGTCACAGTCGATCCAAAACAAGTCAGCGCAGGCCAAACAACAGACATCAGGGCTGTTCACACATACAGGCTGACGTGGCTCGAGCCGCTGCCCTCCTTTGCCCTGTTTGGCTCAAGTATCCCCCTGGACCACACAAATACAATTTATTTTATCAGATAATTCTACTTTTTAAAGGAACAATCCAGTGTATCTCAACCTGGTGTATTTCCCATGTGGCAATTATGACTCTACTTGTGCTAACTGTGCACTCGCCACCACACCTGTAGTCCGTTATATCTGCTCTCGTTCTTTACCACCTTTCCTGTCCGGGATAGGCAGAAACCTTGAATGTCAAGAACTTACTATTTTTTAAATTTTTTAATATATTTGAACGATGCTTCGAAGCAACAAGCCCCCGTCACTCCATCTTTCCAAGCCGGTAATGGTCCCGAGGGGATCCTCCCACAACAAATCCCAGCAGCTTTACCTTCTGCTCTGCCGTGAGCGACAATATGAGGTTTGAATTTGAATTTGAGGATCTGATTGAGTTTGAGATTTAGTCACAAGCTCTTTCTTTCTAGTTTTCATTGGTTAAATGTTAGTTAAACCCACAGACAGAGATTAATGACAAAAATATATACATTTGGAGATACAAGGTTTCTGAGGTTCGGAGAGCGGGCCGATTGCTTGGCTACCCAAACTTCTGCTCGCTCATCGTTTGTTGACTCCAGGAAAGTAAAGAAGAGTTTGGTTGTATTGTTGGCATATCCAGGATCCAGCAGAAGGGAACTGCAGCCGCGGCCAGTAGAGGACCACATGCTGGATTTGGTCCGTACAGCTCTGAAGCCCCGCCCCTAATGCTGCACAAAGAGCTATTGCTTGTTTATTCAAAGTTTATTGAAACCGATCATGTCACATGTCCAAATTGCACGTTAGTGAACTAACTAGATCAGATGATTAATTCTCAAGCAATGCAAAGGACACATACAGACAGACCTGATAAACCTTGCTTCATAGTTAGATATAGCTCTCATATTGAGTGTTGCAAGTAACATAATGATGGAATTGGACTTTGCTTTTCTATGTGTAAGAAACAATACATTTATCATGTTAACAGTAACAATACAGTGTGTGCCCTGTTCCAAATGGCTGTGCATGTCCCTGCCACACGTTATTCCACTAAAGGATGTCTTGCAGAGCTGAATTTCCATCTCTCAGTCTTTCCATCATCATGGAGTCATCATGATGCATCCCCTCACAATGAATCATCAGACCCTGATCAGTCATTGCACGAGGCTAGGAGCAGGTAGAAGTTGTGATAATGGTTATTGATTCGTGCTCTGGCACACTGTGTCCTGTCTTGTTTTCGTTACAGATGAAATCCACCGTCCCTCCAATGCTGCCTCATGTGCTCACTGGAGAGGAATGTGTGGGAGGAAGATGTTAAACTGAAGGTAGCTATCGCTATACATAAAATCAAACATTAAATAAAGCTGGTGCTGATGATGATGATGCGCTGCATGTGGGAATTCATTTAGTTGATGATGATGGATGCTTGTTGCTAAAAAAAGATGAAATGCAGAGGGCATGATAATCAACAAAGTGTGCTTGTATGTATTTCGATTTCTCCTGTTTCCATGTTGCAAGCGTAATTGTGTGTAACCTGACTTTGTAGCAGCATGTGTTTGTTTTGTGCTTGCGCTCTCCCTCCTCTCCTCTACTGGCTTTGACGTGGCCCCTGGGAGCGACGGTTTGCATTCAGCGTGCTGTTTTCCTGTATCAGAGTTTGTCGAAACTTAAACCGTGAGAGAGCCTCCTTGCCATTTGCTTTTTCTTTGGCACAGTGAAAAGCTCTGATGTGAATGAATTGCTTGTTAGCTGAGAGCAGCCAATAATACCAGCCTTTAGTGACGCAAACCTGACAAGACTCGTCTGATGATTAGCCACAGTGATAAACGTTTTGAGAATGCAGAATACACTGGATGAATAAATAAATGCTTATTTTGCAGTTCGGTGGGTTTTCTGCTACATCCCTAATCACTTTGCATATTAAAAGGTTTTTTGACACTTATTTGACATTTTTCTCTCTTCATCAAACCATTATGGTATCAAAGAGTTTGGAAATAATTGCCCTCCAGGTTAATAAGCATGGATGATCTTAACAGTTCAGTTTTGAAGGATAATGTATTGACAGAGTCGTCCATATCTCTGGAATGATTGGCAGTAATCACACAGTCATGTCATGTGATGAGTACACTCAGGCGAGGATACAATCAATAACACGCAGGTGTGTTTGCTTTAATTGTCAAGAGAATGAGGAGTTAAATTGTCGAAAATTGGACACTCCGTGAAATGTCATTTCTTCATCCGTCTTTCGTTCTATCCATCCATCATCCCTCAGTCAACTTTTTCCATATTTTGTACATTTTGTATTTTCTTGTCTGTCTTTCCAGTCATCCGTTGCGAGTGTTCCTCCCCTTCCCTCTCCCTCTGCAACTCGCTGCTTGCTGAGCTGATTGAACATTTGCTGTTCTCTGTTTGGATTCAGTCCCAAATGCCCTGCATAAACTTGAAAGACTGTGTTAAGCATTCCTCAATAGAGTCCAACAGCTTGTGAAATATGTGGTCATTTGTTCATGTTTGCAACAAGGTTCCCTCCCAGCACAGACATGATTGTGTAAATCCACTTTATCTCCCTACTTTGAATAACCTTTCCCAAGGTCTTTTTTCAGATCAAATGAAGAAGAGCCCAGGTGCAAATAGGCTGCTGTATCACCAATGGATACTCCAAACACTGCAACACGATTTACACACGCACTCCAGCATCCCAGCACTCTCAAGGCTGTCAGAAATCAATCCGCAGTTGTGTTTGAATGAAGTAAAGGTGAGAAGTGGAGTGTGTGAATGAGAGTGGGAAGAGGTTTTAGTCATGAACATCTGAGGGGCCAGAGGGTCCACTGGAGGAGTCGCCATCTTTTTTTCCCTCTCTGCTCCACTCCTACGCCTCTCCCTCCTCCCTCCTCCCTCCCACCTTCATTTCTCTTCTGTTGACACTCTCAATTCCTTCTTTGCCACCCCCCCCCCCAGTATCTAATTCCACGCTCCCTTCCAACCCTACCTTTGCCCCCTTCCCCTATCTTTTAACACCACCCTCCCTTTGAGCAGCTACTTCTACACTTCATGACCCTTCCACGCCCCTTCCTTCCAAATCTCTGCGTCTTCTTCCCTTCGTCCAGGCTTTTATTGAGCCCCGACATATTTAAACTTTTGCCTCCACCTCTCCACGCTCCCGGCGCTTCATCATCCCTCTCCTGTTCTTTCCCTTGCTCTTTCAACCCTTTCCTCCCTACTTTATCATGCCCCCCCCCCCCATCCATTCCCCCATTGCACAGCTGTCAGCTCTCAGAACCACAGGAACCGTAAATCTGGTGCAACCCCGGGAAGTGGGTCACAGGGGGACACTTAAACATGTAACACTCAAGTGAGGGAACTAACCGCTGCCGGAAAATCGCCTCATGTGTGCATGCACATGTGAATGCATTGCACACACACACTTACTTCAGCACACACACACACACACACATTTATGAATGTCTGGGCTTTAAACAGAACAGTCGAAGTATAGCTCTGTGTTATTACAGCTCATGTTCTTACCTCTAATCAATCAAAGTCGTTAGGATTTGTGCGCAGGGGAAACAACCAGGTCTTTGTGTCACCCAGACCAGGCAATGCTGCAGCACTTTCTCTGTTCCTGGTTTCCTCCTGTGTAAACCTATAGGGTCTAGTGTGTGCAAGTCTCTGGAGCTAGTAATGTTGTGTTTATACGTGTGTGTGGGGGGGGGTCCAAGGACTTCTGGTTTGAGTTAGGCTGTGTGCTCTGTGGCTGATGTCGATATTTGTTCTGCTTCTTTAACACTGTTACTTACGAGCGAACATTTCCTAATTCAAACATGATGGGAAAACGTGCAGAACTCTTTGATTTCTTCTTGAGTCTGCTGTGGCTACACGCACATGACCTCGACCTCATTTCAAGTTCTTAATTAAAACCACTCCGCTGGAAAAAAAAGAACGTTTGTCTTTGCATCACTCAAAAGTGGTTTCCCTGCAGTCTTAAGTAGTGCTAATGCAAATGTTCTGATACTTTTCACACACCAGTCCAGTGACATGTTCAAAAAGCAGCTGTCACTGTGTGTTCAAAACAGACATCTTGGCGATGATGGTCGCCCTCCTGTGTAAAAGCTTGGCCTGTCCTCATTACCAGCCTGACACACATGTTCTGTCAAAGAAATTGCACCAAATGGGACCAATTCAGTTTGGATGTGGCGCATCTCCAAAAAAGTTCCTTTTCTAAAACACTAATCTCTGGACCACAAATTAGCTGTCAGTCATCAGCTGTAGACAGACATCGTATCGGGGAAAAGGCAGTTCCCAACAAATCAACAACACGTCAATCAAACACACAAACGCATGCTTGGCTATTGACACAAGAAGCGCACCCTCGCTGGCCGACACGTGCGTGAACACACACCGGTAGTTTTGTCTTAAATGTGAAAGCGTTCAGACTAAGAGGCCCAAACTCTGCTTTTCTGCATTAATTCAAGGTGACTCCTGCAAGGCATTAGAGAAAGGATACGGAGCTCAGGGCTCTCAAGATCCCTCCTAATTAATATTCATTTGCAATTCATAATTCCTCACTGAATTGCAATATAATTGTTAAAAGGCTCTCTTATCTCACAAAAGGAAACCATCTACGAGTCGAGGAAATATATCCAATTGACACTCATCTCTGCAGGTATTAGAGAGTGTATCGGTTGTGTAATGACATTGAAGCATCATTAAATGAATATTTCCACTTTATGCACAAAATCAAAACCAATGACAATGGATGTACGAGGGATGTGGAACAGATTCGTCAGATAAATGTTTTAGTCTTGTCAGCTCCATGCAGTCACCAGTGAACCAGCTGTTAAACAGAGCCAGGGTAGCTGTTTTGCCTTGTTCTTCATGCTAAGCTAAGATAATCGTTTCCCGTGTGGATGTACTCCTTTAAAGGATTGTTGTGATTCATTGAACCTGTTTTACCAAATACAACAAATGGTAGCAATCTGTGCACACACTGTTTGGCAATGGATGAACAGTGAAGAGTAATAGTCCGTGTTATAATTCTGAATTCTGTAGAACTTGGGTCCACTGTTCGCTGTTCGGGTCGCTTCAGACAACCAGACGTTTTGAAGCTGATAAAAGTTAACTTGTCTGAATGGCTGGAGCACAATTCCACTTCCATTGCTAACATGTGTGTGCATATTATTGATGATGTCAGCATTAAATGGGTCTATATATGTGAGATCTAAACATGGTGAAATTACTCAAATATATTCAGATAATCAAATAAGTTTCCAACAAACCCCTCTACCATATTGGTTGTGTAGTATTTTTATGAACGCACATATTTCCTGTGCAAAAAGTGGTCATTAGCGCAATTTCCGATAAAACTGTCGCTTGCCTCATCTGACTTGGAGCGATGTCAGTGTGTCTCCACATGACGGCAATTATTCTGCTGAGTAAGCAAAATGAATTATAGTCGCCATTAAAATAAGACCTACATTGCAATAAACTGGAATTATCTTTTACGGTATGACTGAAAAAGAATGAATATACGTAATTAAAAGGTACTATTGATGTTATGAGACTGAGCCTTATTTACAGAGAGACAGAGTGAGACCGATAGAGAGCGGTTCAGTCCTGAGTGCTGTGCTGCTTATTGTGTGTGAAGCCTTTGTGTTTCTCTGTGCCATGTCTTGGTGGGGCAAAGCACCTTGCTGTCAGTGCCCTTCAGTCATATCAAGTGTGTGTATGTGTGTGTATGTACACATGAACTCAGCTAGGTATGAATCAGAGAGAGAGAATGAGGCCAAGGAAAGAATGACTGGATGATTAGACACCCAAACTGCTCCTTCACTCCATGCAAACAAACCATCCCAAAGACTACAATAGAATAGAAAAGGAGATTCTCATTTGATTTAACAACACAGAAAAAAGGCAACTTCTTCTGGGGGAATGTAACAGCCAAAGCTCAATGCACTGACGGTGCACCAACGCCCATCATCACGGTCCTCAAGAGTAGAATGGAATAGAATAGTAAATGCATTGGTCAACACTATATCCATGCCAGAGTTTAAATGACACTTTGTACTGGTGCTGCAGAGGAAAGTTATGAATATTTTATACACCTCTCCTAGCGCATAAGTCAGTAAAGTCTGTAAAGAAAAGAAGCAATAACAGCCTGTTCTTTTCATTGGGTGCTGGGCTGCGGGACTGGCAGAGCAGTGCAGTAATGCGCCCACTTTAAAGGTGACCAGACACATTCTTTCTTTGCCCCATAGTTCTGCATGAGCTATAAATTTGTCGCCCAACTGTTGACATCGCTTGCAATATGCTGCGCTCAGGGTGTGATCACCGCATGCACTGCGAGCAAGAACAAGGCAGTGCTCTCTTTCTAGTCTGCCCGGACAGATACACACATCACACACAATGGTGACCAACGAGTCATGAAGTAATAAAGCTCTATGGACCCCTAATAATAGCAAAGAAAAGGGGGGGAGAGTGAAGAAGAGACCCGGATGAATGACAATCACTGCTCTTGTGTGTGTGTGTGTGTGTGTGTGTGTGTGTGTGTGTGTGTGTGTGTGTGCAGGGGGAGGTATCAACTTCTCCCTCCAGCAGCAGTGAAAGCAAACTCCCGGTCGCTCTCTGTGCTCCTACTCCTCCCCTCCGGAATGGAACCCACCAAATCGCTGCTAATTGAATAAGTGACAATGAACGGGCAGACGAGGCGACAGATGCTCGCGTGCCTTTACAACCAAACCACCAGCATCATTACACTACGTGCGCGCGCTCGCACACAGCCACATTCCTCTTGATTCCAATCTGAACCGGGAGTCCAGAGGCACATTTCTATGACCGCTCCACCTGCTGCTCCTATTTACTCGAGGGGAGGGGAGGGAGATGGGGGGGGGGGTATTGCAACGATTGCCATGAATGTTCACGACAGACGTTTAATTCACACTACCACTTTATGGCTACAAGGCCCGGACACACAGAGGCAATAATGACGAGAGCTGCGCCCAGGCGTTCGCGATAATTGTTTGTTTGTTTGTGCTGATCGCGTGCATTTGTGGAGCCGCCTATAGATCAATGAAATAATATTTGTGGAGCTGGAAGCAGGATAAGTTTAACAAAAAGTACTAAATCCAAGAGATGGTGTCTTTGCACCTGCTGCAGAGGATGCATATTTTTAGATTAATTATGGAGTTCAGAACTAAAAAGGCATGCTTGTTCTGCTCCTTTGGTTATGTAGCGTGCCTAAATGTATTAAGGCTCCATCTGCTTTTTACTTAGATTATACCCCCTCTATACATTAATTGTTTTATTCTGCGCAGTGTTTAAGACCCCAGCGCACCCCCGCCCTCTCCAACTCTGTCTCTTTATTTTGCTCCCTTCTTCCATAAACTCTGGAGCTGACTTTGTTCTCCAAATGTGATTAGCTTCTCTGGGACGCAGGGAGTAATTGCATTACTGCATTGTGCGCATTTGGAGCTATGTAAATCTTGGGCGCCCGTATCAAACCTGTTTAAATACCAAGCGCACTATGGTAAAATATGTGCAAAGGAGGAGTGAATGCAGACATTTTGCAGACATGGCCCAGGCCATGAATAGACACTGGGAGTGGGAATAAAGGTTTTCCGCCAATTTAAGGCTCCGGGTTTGAAAAAAAGAGCTTCTGGTTGGTGTCCGTGCACGTTTGCAATATGTAATAAGATATTGTTTTCAGACAAATGCGCAGAACGCGTTAGAAGCTGTGCAGATGCGTTGATCAGCCCACACTAAATAACCTGGTTCAAATGGATAACGTCATCAAGTCCTGATATGGTTTATATCGTGCATTTCTCATGCAGACAGTCGGTAGCAGCTGGTGGTAAATTATTCATTTGTTTTGGAGAGTATGTATCTAACTATTTCTTCAGGCTAATCATGTTTTGCGAAAATGATTCTGAAAGTGTTGCCTGCATTACTTTAGCTACGCGATCAGTGAGGATGAGCGGGACAGTTATGAGTTGAGTCTTCTTCAGGGGAAGCTTGTGTCCTTGGAGTTCTGTTCCAGATGGTCAGTCTCATCTTCAGCTTGGAATATGCGTGAGGCATTTTAGTAACCTGTTGTTGCAACAGCTCCCTATTAGTTGAGCGCGTTTTCTACCTCTCTGTCTCTTTGACACGCACACGCGAGAACATCACGACCTCGCGCACGCGCGCAAAATGTGTGAATGGATGTGGGAAAGCTGCTTGGTACTCTACAATCCCCCATGACAACTCATTTCCTCAGTTGTGTGGGGTTCGGGGCTCCGCTTGAGTCTTGTCTGGTCGGCTGGTAGTCACCGGGTCCTGGTGCCAAACAAACCGCGCCAGATGGTCTCCAGAATGCACGGTCCCAGTTGTGCACATTCGTTGAACCTTAGATCTCTTTCACCCTCTTTCTCTCCCTGCGATTCTTCATTCGTCTGTTTTCTCTCTCTGCTCCCCTCGTGTGTGCGTGCGCATTTACATGACTGAAACTCTTCTTTGTTTTTTATTAAACGCTCACCCGAGCTGGTGTGTTTTGGACGCTGCGTGTGCTTGTTATCACAAAAAAACCATCCTGCGGGGAGTTTGAAGTGATGTTGAACAGATTATTGCACGGGGACGGAGCTGTTCCTCTGCGTGACCAACTCTTTAAAGGCATTCATTAGAGTCCGGCTCCCTTTCAACGCGATTCGCCACACAGCTTACCCGATTTATACTCTCACCCACAGACAGACACAGATGAGACGCATGTGAATATATATACAGTAT
>NW_022280061.1:5133393-5147014 GCF_004355925.1 Anarrhichthys ocellatus | reverse complement strand
GGACAGTGCTGGTGATTGAGTCTTCTATATATATGTTATATATATACATATATATATATATAACATATATATATATATATATATGTTATATATATAACATATATATATATAACATATATATAACATATATATGTTATATATATATATACATATATATATATATATATTGAACATCCACAACAAAAGTGCCTGTGCATGAAGACGAGGGTATCAGTTACCACTTGAAAGACCACAGGAAGACTAGATTCAGTATGAGCTCATGTCATGCTTACACACTAATGCCAACTAAGGCACCAGTGCGACAGTGGGGACAGCTGGTTATGGCCGGGCTGGGTTATATGTTATATATCAAAAGTGTGTCTATCAAGGCTTGTAAGGTGCTGGCTGACAGTGCTGGTGATTGAGGCGGCTATATCTTTGTCTTGCCGAATGAGAATAGACTATGTGTCTCCACGCTGTCTGGGCTGAACAGACCCGAAGCGAGAAACTCGTAAACCTTCTTGTGTTTTTATAGCAGTGAAAAACGGCAGGTTAAGCTTTTTGAATGAATGTTTTCTTCTAGAGTTTATTTTCTCTCCTGTTCATTGTAGGCGCATGGTCGTTACTCTGAAAAGTGAGGAGAGTGAACCCCTAAGGGCGGTTTACCCCCCAACACACACACACTCTCTTTTTCCTCCCCCTCTCATGCGCTTCCCCCTCCTCTCCTCTGGAGTTTGAGTGGCCACCAGCCAGCTTTTGATTCAAGAAGCGTTTGTCTTTCCTGGGATGTGAAAAGGGGGCTGTAGCTGTTGTACTACTAGTTGGTTTGAGGCGGGTTATTTTGGGCAAGTCTATGTGCAGAGGCACCTCAAACGGAGAGAGAGAGAGAGCTGAGCAGAGCGCACAGCGTACAGACCAGACGCAGGAAAGAGAGGGAGGAAAGGCGCACAGATTTCAGTGGCATTCAGCTGGTTCTCCCACTCTCAAAGGATGAACAGATAGCTACAAATGTGGATGTGTTTTTATGGAAATTAGAACAACTTGAGTCAGCTTCGTTTAACATTTGTTTGTTTTCGCTCCTCGCTCCGTGGAGAGAGACATGCAGCTGCTGATTGAGGGAGCACCGCATTTAGTCAATTCAAACTGGGACTGACCTGTGCTGCAGTTTTGTGATCTGTTTGCGACTTCAGCAAACATGCAACCAGGGAAAATGAAAGGACTATTTCTGTCAACAATGTGGACATGTCTGGCTGTTTTGACGCTGACAACACAACACGTCACCGGTAAGACACTGAAATATCAGGTTCACGAGGAGCAGAAGGTTGGCACGGTTATTGCCCGTTTGAGGGACGATGTTGCAGATGTTCTTGCTAAACTTCCGAGCTCAGTGTCGCTCCGCTTCAGAGCTATGCAAAGAGGAAGCTCGTCGTTCCTAGCGGTGCGCGAGCAGGACGGAGAAATCAGCATCAGGACAAAGATTGACCGCGAGAAACTCTGCGAAAAGAATCTCAACTGTTCTATTCAATTCGACGTGCTGACACTCCCCACGGAGCACCTGCAGCTGTTTCACGTTGAGGTGGAGGTGTTAGACATCAACGACAACGCACCCCAGTTTGCCCGCGCCGTCGTCCCCATAGAGATCTCCGAGAGCGCGGCCGTGGGGGCGCGCATTCCCCTGGACAGCGCCACAGACCCCGATGTCGGGGAGAACTCGCTCTACACGTATGCCTTAGAGACCAACAACTTTTTCAAGATCGACATCCAGTCTAGGACTGACGGGGCTAAATATGCAGAGCTGGTGGTGCTCAGGGAGCTGGACCGGGAGGTGCGCTCCGGTTATGAACTTCAATACACAGCCTCTGATAGGGGCGTTCCCTCAAGAACGGGTTCGACGCTCCTCAAAATCAGTGTTGCTGACTCAAATGACAACAGCCCGATTTTTGACAAGTCATCATATGTCATTAGTCTCCCAGAAAATGCACCTGTTGGCACTTTGCTCATTGACTTAAACGCCACTGACGCGGACGACGGTACTAACGCCAAAATAATCTACTCATTCAGCAGTCATGTGTCGCCCAAAATAATGGAGACGTTCAAGATTAACCCCGACAGCGGTCGCCTGACCCTCATAAGGCGGGTGGACTATGAGACCGTTAACTCGTATGACATTGACGTTCAAGCGCAGGACATGGGTCCGAACTCCATGCCAGCACACTGCAAGATCCTGGTCAAAGTGGTAGATGTGAACGACAATAAACCAGACATCAGCATCAACCTTATGTCCTCTCAGGGGAATGGGGATGCAGCTTACATATCCGAGGCCTCTCCTTTGGACACGTTTGTAGCTTTGGTGAGGGTGGAGGACTTGGACTCTGGGTTGAATGGAGAGGTAGAGTGTAAACTTCATGGTCAAGGATATTTCAAACTGCAGAAGTCCTACGAGAACAACTACATGATTTTGACCAATGTGTCTCTGGACCGTGAGAAGAGGTCAGAGTTCAGTCTGACAGTGGTGGCAGAGGACAGAGGGACCCCCAGTCTCTCTACTGTCAAACATTTCACTGTACATGTGACTGATGAAAATGACAACCCACCACGTTTTGAGAAAGGCCAATATGAGATCTTCAAATCAGAGAACAATGCTCCTGGAGCGTATCTGACCTCCATCATGGCCACTGACCCTGATCTGGACACCAATGGACAGGTGAGCTACTCCATCTTGGAGAACTCCATTCACGGGAGCTCCATCTCCACCTACGTCACCATTGACCCCTCAAACGGGGCCATATATGCACTGCGTACATTTGATCGTGAGGATGTTAGTCGCATCTCCTTTGTTGTGCAAGCCAAAGATGCAGGGAAACCACTGCTGCTCAGCAACGCCACAGTTATTCTGAATATTCTGGATGAGAATGACAACTCTCCAGTCATCGTGGTCCCCCAGCTGTGGAACTTCACTGCTGATGTGCCCGCGTCAAAGTTCACAGAGGCTGGACAGTTAGTAACCGTGGTCAGGGCGACTGATCACGACACGGGGGTCAACGCTGAGCTCATTTGCTCTATTGTCAGTGGTAACGAAGAGGGCTTCTTCATTATTGACCCAAGAACGTGTGAAATCCACGCCAACGCCAGCCTGGAGAACTTCCCTCGTGAGCACGCTGAGTTGACAGTGATGGTCAGAGATCATGGAAGGGAGAGCCTCAGCGCTAAAGCGGCAATAAAAATCACCCTCTATGAGAACATGGAGAACCACGTCCAGGTGATGGACCAGGGGGAATCTTCTGTCGATACATCCCTGATTATCATCATCTCCCTGGCGGCCATCTGCACCATGCTCTTGGTCATCATGGTGGTGTTTGCCGCTCGCTGTAACCGGGAGAAGAAGGACACAAGACACTCCTACAACTGTCGGGTAGCAGAATCGACCCACCAGCATCATCCCAAGAAGCCCTCGCGCCAAATCCACAAAGGTGATATCACCCTGGTTCCCACGGTGAACGGCACCCTGCCAATCAGGGCTCACCACCGCTCGCCTTCGGCCACGCCCCCCATGGACCGAGCCCAGATGGGGAGCCGGCAGAATCACCACAGCCGCCAATCACTAAACAGCCTGGTGACCATCTCGTCCAATCACATCCCAGAGAGCTTTGCACTGGAACTGGCGCATGCAACTCCACCAGTGGAGGTGAGCACACACACAAACACACAGAAGTCAATTATTCACAGAAATTTCAATTTTGGTCCCTCAGCCCCTTTTCAAATTTTCTCTCTGAGTTTCTCTCATTCACACGTACACTCTCTCTCACACACACTCTCTCTCTCTCTCACACACTCTCTCATCCTCACACATCCTTCTATATTTGAGCAAATGAAGTCATCTCCATGTGCGACTGTGACTTCAGCACTGCCCTGCAGTTCACACGGACTCTTATTAAAACCGTTGATGATGATAGATGTGTCTTTGTCTGTACTTTGTTTGCACCCTTTACCTCTATCATAACCACAACTCGCCCCTGTCATCTGTCTCCATATTCAACTCGCCCCCCACCCAACATCATCCATTTTGTCTGATTCATGTTCAGCAGCTTCTCCATCATCCATTTTGTGTTTACTCATCCATTATTTTGTCTTCTGTGTTGTCTCTCTTTTTTTTCCTCCTCAATGTCCCATCTGTTGTTCATCCCCCCTTTTCTGTTTCTTTTTGTTTCTTTTCTTTTTGTTTCTTTTGTTATTTTTGGATGTAGCAAGTCTCACAGCTTCTGTCCATGCTCCATCAGGGCCAGTACCAGCCCAGACCCAGTTTCCGTGGCAACAAATACTCCCGCAGCTACAGGTAATTTACCCCCCCCCCACAAAGGATTACCTTTGTTTACTTTTTAAACCACTTGTTTTTTCATTATGTATTACATGTTCCAACAACCTGTTGTGGAGTTGTGCCTGTCAGTTGGTCCGTTACATGTAGTTCATGGTGTTATGGCGTGTAAATGTGTACATGTATTTGTTTTTCATATTCCAGCTGTTATCATGTCAAAATCATTCAAGTCAAAAGTATGCAACTCATTCTTCCAAATGTCACAACATCTTTTATTGGTACTCTTCTTTAATAAATTGGGCTCAAGTTGTAAAATGTGCATCTATCATTACTTTCATCATAAATATCCCTTCTGCTTCTCTGGATGATAGATGTATTGATGCCCCCAGTGGCTGTGGTCATAGATTTATTGATGGGATCTACCTGCAGGTAGGATTTATGGGCCGAGGCTTGCGTAGAGATTTGACAGGATCCAGAAGCAGCCTTAAGTTTTATATGATGGATGTATTTGTCGTTAGTCTCCTCTGAGGACAGATTGATTCTATCAGCCCTGCAAAGCACGATGCATTCTGCTTTGTATATGCAAAAGGAGAACTTGCAACACTGTCTTTCAGTCTTACAGTATCTCCAACGGATTGGTACCCATATGTGTTTGTAACCTTTCTTGCTTTTTGACCCCCTCAGATATGCATTACAAGACATGGACAAGTTCAGCCTGAAGGACAGTGGCCGTGGGGACAGCGAGGCAGGAGACAGTGACTGTGACATGGGTCGGGAATCCCCCGTGGACAGGCTGCTGCTGGGGGAGGGCTTTTCTGACCTGATCCACCTCGAAATGCACCATCGACTACACCCAGGTAGCCATCCCATCCTGATAGTTTCTCCACAACACCCCCCTCATCTCCACACACACACACACAAAGTTTTGCACCCTCCTTACCACAACTTCACAAATTGGCTCTATCCAGCTGAGTCGCATACTTAACACCTTTTACAGCAGCCCGTCACACTTAACTATCACCTCAACTTCAGAGCACAGCACCTGAGCTACATCGTTTCTTGCAAAAGAAATGTGTGAAGTCATAATTCATATTCCTGATGGATTTTGTCTCGGGTTGATCTAGAGGTTGAGCAAATATAACAATGGTTTGAAGTAGGAAAGAGCTGATAGCCAATTAATCGGCCGTTACCTATCAAGAGCTGATGGTGTTGCATCATATATTCGAAGGATAGCTTTTATCTTTTTTTATTTGATCTTATTAAGGATAAATACACAGGAAACAGATCAGATATGACTTTTCAGCTCTGTGTAAATCTAGCTGTTCCTATATGTGCCATTTCATGCGGTATTTAATATTAGATTATTATTCACATGCACACAGATGTTTTCTGTGGAGCTTATTACGCGTATGGAGCCTCCGTGCTAAGCGGTGATATAAGTCCCCTGTTGACAGGTAGTGGCTGCTCAACCATCGGCCACTATCGGAGCCCAGTTCTTCCGATAACGACAGTTTGCAAAACGTCCTATGTATCGACATCCAACTTTCGACCTTGATCATAAGGTTCTTAATAGGTTCTCTTAGACATTAGAAGATTGAGACGTTTCTCTCACATTCTGAGACCAAACCTTAATTAACTAGCAGTGCATTAACCCAAACCACACCCAGCCTTCTAATTCACCTCCTCCCTGACACCTTTCAGCACCATGGACAGCACCAGGCCCAAGCCCATTATTTGTCTGTACACCTGTCTATACTGTCTATACAGCCACTCAATTCACCCTGCTGCCAACACAATCCCCATTGTACTCAGCCCCATTCTTTCAGAGCCCTCATTTCCACGCTCGTTATCACTCTGAGAGAGGTTACAGTGTGTCTGGCTGTTTCTGTTATTGCATGTATGTAGGTGTGTGTTTGTGTGTTTGTATGTGTGTATGTGTGTGTGTGTGTGTTTGTGTGTTTGTATGTGTGTATGTGTGTGTGTGCGTGTGTGTTTGTGTGTGTGTATGTGTGTATGTGTTTGTGTGTTTGTATGTGTGTATGTGTGTGTTTGTGTGTGTGCGTGTGTGTTTGTGTGTGTGTGTGTGTGTGTGTGTGTGTGTGTGCGTGTGTGCGTGTGTGTGCGTGTTATCTGCCCCTAAGTTAGAGTCGTGTCTGTAAAATCCTCCCCGGAGCGGAGATGAGTCGCCTGTCACTCATCGGTATGTGTCTCAGTGTGCAGTTTTTTGTTTTTTTTTGTCCTTCCTTCTTTCTCTTTTTTTCCCCTGATGAGTGACAGTGGTGCGCTTTCATGTCTGAACTGAGGAGAATTCATAGTAATTGCTTTTAGAAAGATGTTATTCTCTCTCTCTCTCTCTCGCTCTGTCCCTCTCACTCTCTACATGCCTGAGAGCTCCTCGGCATCTCTCGCTCCTCTGTACTTGTTAATGTATTCTCTATCTTTATTGAGATGGATAAAGGGAGGGGTGGTGGACATGGGCAGTCTTTCTCTATCTCTATTTTTTCTCCCTTTGAGAAAGACTTAGAGGTGTTGCACCCCTCCTACCCCCCCCCCCCCTTCCCTTCCTGATAATATGAAAAAGGGAGTTGGAAGGAGATAATGGACCGAAAATGAGGATTATCCCTGTTTCTCTTCAATAGATTTAATTTGTTTAGATTTTTCTATTTAGATAGGCAAATGTGGCTATTCATGCTAGATATGACAAAAGAACCAAACAAGCAAATCCCTGCCTCAGCTGCGTAGTCGGGAGATGCGTGCATGCTTGGCAGAGCAGCCAAATATTACATTAACATCTACCTGTAATGTAATTTATGCGGGATCTTGCAATTATTCATTTATTTCACTACTTCTTGTGATTGTTTCCATACCTGGTGCTACCCGGTTATTTGTACTGTAAGCTGTAAATATCACCAGTCTGGTCCTCTAAGCAGGAATATGAACAGATAAGGAGACTGAAGACTGTAAGAACTGTATGAAACATTAAAGAATTATGTTTAACAAACCCCAGGGCTTTAAACATCTGATGTATCTGAGCTGCTTTGTTTTGCAGTCACTCTATTTATTGTTGTGTTCCATGTATAGTTTGTTTCGGCCGGATGTGCTCCTGACTCTTTCTACGTCTTTTCTTTCTTGGTTTAGCTATGAGACTGTGCACGGATGAATGTCGTGTCCTGGGACACTCTGACCAGTGCTGGATGCCCCCCCTCTCCTCGCCGGCTTCCTCTGACTACCGCAACAACATGTACATCCCCGGGGAGGAGTCCTCCCAGCAGCCTCCACTCGAAGATGACCAATCCTCCGTTGACTCGGAGCGGCGCAAGAGCTTCTCCACTTTTGGCAAGGAGTCTGGGAACGAAGAGGAAGGGCCCGGGGGAGTCGTCGCCGGAGGAGGAAGCAATGCTTGTGCGGCTGGAGGAGGGGCTGGCTCCCTCCTCACAGAGATGAACTCTGTGTTCCAGCGGCTCCTCCCCCCTAATATGGACTCGTATGCAGAGTGCACTGAAACAAGCCCACCCTCGTCCTCATCGACCGCTGAGAGAGGAAGTGGGCGTGGTGGAAACATTGCAGGCAACCACAGTAACAATGCTGTCCCTCAAGACAACCGGAGAGGATTGTTGCCAGGTGGGAAGGGTCCCGCTTACCCCCCAGGTGTGGCTGCATGGGCGGCCAATACCCACTATCTAAATCCTGGAAGCGGATCAGCGGGAACCAATCATGTCGCCTCCTCTCCTTCTTCATCATCATCCTCCAACTCCACTTCCACCTCGACCAACGGACAGCCGCCACATCTCAAATGGCTGCCAGCCATGGAGGAAATCCCAGAGAATTATGAGGAAGATGACTTTGATGGCGTCTTCCATCAGGGCGGAAAGCGCAGTGAGAGCCGACATGAGAGCCGACATGAGAGCCGACATGAGAGCCGACATGAGAGCCGACATGAGGCCGGCATGGACGCTAGCGAGCTGGTCCATGAGATCAACAAGCTGCTGAAGGACGTCAGACAGAACTAGAGGCATCGCATCGTTTCACGTCTCACCTCATTCTGGCAAACGCTTGTTCTTTGTGTCAACATATATAAACTTTATGATGACTGTTTCCTTGTTCACTATAATGCTTGTCTTGTTTATTTGACCAAATATACTCTTAAGAGCTCAGTGCTGAGAGACTCGCAGAGAAAAGTAAAACACAGCACTGAAGTTGTGATCGAGGCGACTCAAAGAACAGACTGCTCAGTTGTTATTACGGTCTCACCGAAAGTTGCTTGATTGACTGATTTCAAAGGAGATCCACCAACAATACTGTACCCTCTCTTCATTTGTAATGTTTACTGCAGCGTGAACAGACTCAACAGGGAGGAACCAACAGTTGTGATCTAATTTCTGCTTCTACAGTGTACAATATTGTACAGTGTCTGTGGAAAAAGACAAACTCACTTGGATATCGTGCTACGTCTCCTGTTTTGTTATTATGGAATGTAACTGTACAACTTGACCTTTGCATTTTAAAAATACACTCTTTTTTACTTCTATATATTTATATGTGTCCATGTATGTTTGTACAGAAAAAGAAATGTCTATTTTTTATATTTGTCACTGCATGTCTTAATATCACTTAATGTGTCTCTTCTCCTCTGCCCTGTTTATTTTATAAAACAATTGTATTTAATTTTGGTATTGAATGTGTGTGTGTGTGTGTGTGTGTGTGTGTATTGAAAATAATCGCATTCCAATGCAGTTCCATGTTGGAATTTGGTTTTGTACGGTAAAATTGTGACCATTGGATGATAAATAAAGTGGAAGAATTCATAACCACGTCTGAGAAGTCTCATTACTTCACACTTCTTTTTCATTTCTCATACGTTTTACTCAGAGTGCGTCCATCTGCCCCCCTGTGTCTTAGCACCCCACCATGTCCAGCATCAGAACTGCAGCACCCTCTGCATGCACAGCCAACATCTGCTGTGTGCTCATGCAAACCTCATTATACCACAATTCACATGCATGACTCTGCTAATAAACACGCCATTAACCGTAAATGTATTCCCAAACGAGCTCTCTAGGTTCAAATGCATTTAGGCGTTAATTTAGCCTCAGAATAAGGATTCTCTGTTTCACTGTCCCTCTCATCCATGACAGCATACTGCTCATGGTAAATATGCTTAGCAAATGAAGAGCATCTGATAACAGCTGCACGTGATGAGGAATCAAAGCATGACAGTGTACACCGCAGCCAGATGTGCTGCTGGTACAATTAAGCAGAAAGTGGGTAGAACAGCCCGCACCCCCACTCACTCTGCTGATGATCATGAGCACACACAGCTACCCTCCCACTCAGGACAAAATACAATATTGAGTTGCGTTTAAAAGTGGGGAAATTTCAAACAACTGAGGCTAAATGAAGCAATTAACCTCATGAGACAGAGCTTTCACAAGGCAAAGGTCAGTATTTGCATACACACACACACACACACAGCCTGCACAAACATTCTACACACCTGCAAAACAATTTACGCATTTACAGACACACACGAGAACATACTTTAGAGGGGCAGATGCATGAGAAATCACACACACACACACACTTCATCTCGCATGAACATGCAAACACTTAATAATGAGCTCGTTTGTCTTCATTGAAGAGGCAAAGCCTCAATAACCAACAGGCAGTGGCCGTGTGTGAGTGAAGGATGCTAGGCGTGGATGTAGAGCACTGATACAGCGTTGGAGGCGGGGCCCTGTCCATTCCTAAAGAGTTTAAATCACCTGGTATTCATAGAGAGAAAGCGCACTCACGTTTCCTCTAACCCCGTCTCCCAGGCCTCAATCTCAGGCTCATTCACATGAAGGAAGATAACTTTGTGCATTTAACAACACTTAGGACCGAGAGATTTAAATGAGAGCCATTCAAGTGTTCTCACTGGGAATTTTTTTTACCTTAAAAAACTAATTTTACATCTCTTCCCGAATGTAAGTCCATGTGGAAAAAGTCTTTTCGGGGCCCCATGGCGTCACGAGACCGATCCAGAAGTTGTAATTTCACCGTTTGGCCACTATGTCAAATGTCTTTTACAGCCCATCACATGTCCTGGGGGCCTGATACTTGATACTAAATTGGCTCAGCCTCCTGTAAGCCAAAGTAGGAAGTACGTAAAGCTGCTTTCAAGATGTACTTCTACATATTTGGAAATATGCCTGAAGTTAGATAACAAGATTGATACCAGTTTCATGAGTAAGCGTGGAAATACGAAGCTACAGCCTTAGCTTAGCATAAAGACTGCTTTATATAGCCAAAGCCTAGCTCTATTCAAAGGGAACAAGATATACACCAGCTCCTCCAGAGCTCACCACAGAGCTGCTTCCCCCTTTGCACTAGTCTGTCTCCCAAAAATAACTATTTTTGTTCCGCTTAATTATTAATTTCAGTCCTATATTTCAGTTTATTTGACACATTATCAATGATGGTGTATAAATGATACAAGCATGTATGTGTCATGGGTTCAGAGGGTGTCTTGCTGTGGTTGTGCCTGATGTGGTCGATCAGCTGCTTAGCAGGTTTGTCTCATTGGGTCCTCTGAGCAGGGCGGGGCAGGACCTGTGAAGATGAATAAAGAGAATAAAGGTAAAATAGTTCTGCAGTAAATAACATTCTATCATGTTATGTGTGATAATTGATATGGATGGTGCCCACAGTTAGATTGAGACGTCAGCAGTAACTTAAAGGTCTTGAATTAATGTTCATTATTCGATGTGATTTGGATGCATGTGCAGCGAAGCCTACCCTATAAAGAGCTGGGCAGGTGGTATCTTCCAGGTGAGAAAATGAAATCCCATTCACAGTAAGGGGAGAGAGGAGTTGGTTCCTGTGAGGCGCCAGCTTGCTTTGCTTTGCTGTTCTTTTTCTTCTCATTAGTTTTCTTGAAATTCATGGGTTTCATTTTTGCATTTGTTTCAGTGAGCGTTTGTTTATATATTCCACTTTTATAGCACTGCTCCTCCTTATGAACCCTGTTCTTCAACATCCCTTTTAAAGGGTGACCACGTCGTCTGCCCTTTGCAGTGGCGGCGGCGCTGCTCTCCAGTTCCCAGTCCTTACGTCCCGTAAGCTAGCTGGCTGTAGCCTCGTATGTAATCGGGAGAAGCATCAGAGAGGTATCAATCTTCTCACCTAGCAAGCATATTTCCCCACAAGTCAAACTATTGTTTAGTTACCTGGGTAACACAAGACATTCATAATCCACAATGCAATATCATTTGGATGTACAGTATGTCATCAAGTGTATGCATCATTCCATGATGGATGATCTTTAGCAACAAGAAATGTCTTTGGCATCGGGTAATGATGTGTGTAATAGAAGAAGAAACACACAGAGGAAAGGATCTGCTAGTGCCCGTTCATCACCACTTAGGTCATTAGTTTTACACAAATATAACAGTGGCACTGATATGATGTTAAAATATGAACTCCAGCTTATTATTGACTTAGCAAATCCACCATTAAATTGTTTGTCGACCTTTCATTAATTTTCCTTCTGAAACCTGCTCTCTTCCATCTTCCTCTCCTCCTGCATACCTCCATATCTATCTCTCATCTTCTGGCTATTTCTGTCTGTCCATCTGTCTACTTGAGACACACATGTACACACATAAATATTCTCACAAATATGCAAACACGCACACACATCTAACTCCCAGCAGCACTCATATCCCCATGAGAATGTATAATGCTCTGTTCCACCTCATCTCATCTCAACTCATCTTGTCACTGTCTGATTTCTCCCTAATTGCTCATTTTATTTGTATTAACATCACAGGGACACAAGTCACATCTATTCTAGCGTTGCTTATTTCTTCAGCTTGGTTTAGAGGAACCCTGACAATCTCAACAGACTCCAAACTCCCTCCTCATCTCCTTTGCATCCATAAGGTGTCGATTGTTATTCTGACAGGAAATTGAGAAGGCGAAGGCTGATGTTGTGTGAGGTTATTGGGTCTGCTCACATGAAGTCAGCTCAACACCAAGCTGACCTTAATGCACACTCGTGTCAGGGAAACAGGATATTGGCGAGCCTGCAATATAAAGAGATCTCAGGTGTTGTGTACAACAGAACAAGTCGCTGTGATAACACTGCCAAGATGGAATGCCTTATATGTCTCATACATTATTGCTGAAGGAATTTCATATAAAGATCTTTTAGGCAGCTGGTTCTGTTGTTATTGGGTGTCCTTCTATTCTTATTTCTTAATTGCAGTCATATTGTGCAGGGGCCAATCCTTCTGAAGGTTTTATATGCAGCTTGAAGGGAAGTGGAGCCTGAGAGAGAGCTTCACCTCGATACCTTCTTTTCAACTGAGAGCTGGAGGAGAAAGGACAGAGATGAACAGGTCTGAGCATCAGGCTGAACACGATGACGACGATGAGGGTTTAGAACAGTCATTCACAAAGACTGGGTCTGGACCCACAGGTGGGTCGCAGGAGACTTCTTCTAGTCTTCTTTAATCCAGATTAATATCTGGAGTACACATGCAGAGAGCCACACGAGGGAGCCTGAATGTTTGGGTTGTTCTGATAATTGCAGCCGACCTACAACATTGCATCTAAAATGAAAGGCCGGCGTCAACTCTGCTGGTTTACCGGATGAGAGGAAATGAAAGGGATTTGATATGTTAACTCTTCATTCATGCGTTTATTTGGTGTCATTCATTAATTAGTCAATATGTATATATGTTTTCATTAACACATTAACAAAGGTGTGACTTGTTTAGAATTTCTGGTTTCAACTTCTGTTCACAGGAACAGAACGCAGAGTACATACACCTACACCAAGCTGACAAGATGCCATTACAGATTAGATCAAATGTATGAAAACTACACAGAGCACCCATTATCAACCATTTCACATTTATATTGAATGACTCATGTGTTCCATTATGAGAGACGATGTTATGAAGCATTAGAGAAGTGTTTGTCCAGCAGATGGCACTGTGGCACCTGAATTCCAGCAAAAGGGGGATGTGCTTCCACAACACTCAGACCTCAAGATAACTGCCAGAGAGAGAGAGAGAGAGAGAGAGAGACAGAGACAGAGAGAGAGAGACAGACAGAGGAAGAGAGAAAGAGAGATAGAGAGAGATAGAGAGAGAGAGTCAGAGAGAGAGAGAGAGAGAGAGACAGAGAGAGAGAGAGAGAGCGAGAGAGAGAGCTGAGTCATTTTGTCATTGTAATTGCATCTTGGTTTATGCATCCACAGGTTTTTGTCCCTTTTGGTTTCATGCTGCCAGGACTGGTGAGATGTTCATTCTTCTTGTGAGCTCTATGTTGTGACTCTAATAC
>NW_022280061.1:5119817-5123393 GCF_004355925.1 Anarrhichthys ocellatus | reverse complement strand
CTCTCTCTCTCTCTCTCTCTCTCTCTCTCTCTCTCTCTCTCTCTCTCCCTCACTGTCTCTCTCCCTCACTGTCTCTCTCTCTCCCTCACTGACTCTCTCTCTCTCTCTCTCTCTCTCGACAATTGGATTAGTGCAGAGTGATAGAGAGTAAAGACAGAATCTCACTGCTGCAGCCAGTAGCTTGGCCTTATGCCACGTCATAGAGACACATACACAGAAATGTCTCACACACACACACACACACACACACACACACACACACACGCCACACTACTGCTGTCATTCCACCTCGAGGCTAAGCTAGCTAGTTTGATATCCAGATGGCTTAATTACTGCATGCGTACAGACAGTCACACTAGTGTATGTGTGCATGTGTCCGCTGGAATTGCAGGAGACTGTTTTGTTTTGGGTTTTGGGGCCAAATGTCAATTATGAAAAAATTACAAATTGAGAAAAATATTCCCAAGACGGAATAATGATGGTTGAGGATGGCATGTGATGCAGGTTCAGGTTGTTCCTGTATTTAAAACAGAGCATAACAGAGAGCCAGAGAGGGGAGCAAAGAGCAAAGACGTCTCACGTCATCGGGCCGGCAGAGAGCTGGAGTCCTGACGCCGGCTGCTTAGCTCCACGAAGTCAATGCAATCTTTCATTGAGCGTTTCTTTCATTTGAAAAAGTGACACGTTCCTGGAGTTTACTATCCATATTTCAAAACCAATCAATATCTGTTTTACAGCTCCCGCTATTAGAATTATAATCCTTTGTGATTCATTTGGTAGCATTTACAAAAAACAGACTCCAGCTCCCATGAACATTTAACAGCACCTGCAGTACTAACTGTTGCTTTTATTCTGTCATTTGGAAGGTCAGCATTTCATGTGTAATCTCTGCTGTGTGAGAAAGTGGGTCCTGCTTGTGTTACATACAGACGCAGCTATTCGACTGGTCAAAGTCTGTCAAGTTGGTGACATATGCTCTGTGATCATTTTGGAATTGTGTGTCTGTGAAAGGAAGCTAAAAAGAGACGTACATAATAAATAGTCTGACAATTTAAAAAATAAGGCTCATTGCCATTGTATTGGATGCAAGAATGTATACCACTCTCTCTCTCTGTCTGTCTATGCGTTACGAATGGGGAGCCAGGAGTCAATTAGACTGTCAGCATTGGGAAACAACTCATGAAAGGGCCTCTCAGCACTTCTACAGATTTAATAAACACTTTGTACCTCATTTCAATCTCAAATGTAGAAACAACAATTTGTGGTTTTACAGAGTACGAGCGCATGCACCAGCTTCCAATGTTAACAGCCGACTGAATGGGCGGTACCATGGGTCACCAGCCTCATAGGTGCAGTATGTGTCAGAAGGGGCCTGCTTCACCCTCCAGTAGCAGGACGTACTTCACTAACAACACTGACGCAAGTTACGTAACCTACTTATTTGAACCCAAACATTGGTCTTTCTCTGAACCTAACCAAGTGGTTTTGTTGTTCTGAACGTAGTAGGTTGCAGTTTCGCTCGTCCGAAGCTGTAGAATGGTAGTGATTGCCACTGATAACGCCCATTCAGTCAGCTGATCATATTCAAAATGGGAGGTATCTAAGCTTTTGGTATTTCCCAAAATATCAAACTCCATGCCATATTGTAGGATCTTTTTTAGTAAGCTAACTTACATTATTACAAATGTTGATGTGATGCAGAATGAGCTTTTCTCACTTCTGGACCGGAAACCTGAAGCCCGGTTTCATATAGAATCTCTGTCCAAATGAACAGATGTGTTTTCACAGCTGGAGACATGAAGACTGGATCTTCAGCTTCAATGATCAATTTCAGAATTGCAATTGCATCGGTTTTTCTGAATTGGAATCTTACATTTTGAATCCAGCTTTAGCAACATTATCGGCTTTTAGTAGTCTTGCTGATGAAATAATTGAGACTGAATTGTTATAGAGAACGAGAAAAATAAGGCGATAGGGAGGATGAGAGGAGAGAAGGAAAGAAAGAGTGATGCTGAGAGGGGGATACAGACACAGAAGGTATAGTGCAACTGCACTGTTATTTCCCTGATGACCAGTCTCCCCCCATGTGACCTACTTCCACTACGGGTTACGTCAGATCCCATCCACTCAGTAATTCATCTCCCTTTGGTGTGTGTGTGTGTGTGTGTGTGTGTGTGTGTGTGTGTGTGTGTGCCTGTGAAGAAAGGACCTTGCATCTGTGCGTCTGCCTTGTACTTTAGAACTATCCATCAACCTTTGTAGCAGTATGGATTCTATTGGATATCTATTGAGTAAGATCATGTGTGTGTTCATGTGTGTGTTCATGTGTGTGTTCATGTGTACATTCAGAGGAGTAAAGTGATACCAGAGGCCATTTACCCAGAGATCACAACAACGCTGGGTCTGTTTGTACTGCCTCATTCTTACCAAGAAATCAACCCTATGTGCTTTCTATATGTGTGTGTGCGTGTGTGTGTGTGTGTGTGTGTGCATGTGTTTTCAATAGCAAAGAATCAAGCAACCTCAACGCCAACACTTGTCTAGCTGAGGATCCTTCATTTTCAGCTACAGCTCGAGCAAGGTGTCATGGAATCACCAAGTAAACAAGTGAAGCTACTTTGGACGTGTGTTTGAGTTGCACAAAGATAACAGCCGGCCTGTTTGACATGTTACAGCCGGTTACAGCATGTGTCGAACATGCTAGTTCACGACCGGTGCATTATTGTCCTATTTCAAACATAAATGGTGAAACTGTGCATGAAGTGATGGAACTCAACACAGTTCGAAGTTGAGTTTCGAAGCATCAGCAGTCAGCTAGGAAGGAGGTTGGAGTTTAACCGCACAGCAGCTGGATGATCCCAATATCACAAGGGTACAACAATGTGTTTATGTCTGAACCACCAGCGTCCTGTGAGGAGCTGAACAACACTTTGAGTCACAAACACCGGTCTCAGAAGAATAAGCTTAAAACAGAGCTGACCAGAGAGAGAATATTGGACTCAAATGAACCCTCCAAATAAACGTTAATGTTGCTCTTGTAGTGGGGAACGCTCCTCAGAATAGGAAGTGTTGTGAACGCAGCCCTCAGGCTAGGCTCCTCCCCTCAAATAGTGCCAGCATTTATAAGGCACCTGTGTCCTGGCCTCACTTCTTCTTGGCCCCTGTTCTGGTCGTGAGTGTCACACATATTCCTCCTCTTGTTACCATCTGACTACTTACCCCTTGTTTGAGGTGGTAAGTAGTCACATCTTAATTTGTATTATTTTGCAGCATGGTGTGCCCTTTTAATCTCTGTTTATCATTTGTAGGTTCACCTGCTGCTGTTTTGCCGCCTCCGTTTTGTTTGATTGTTTTGCCTCTTTTTCTTGTTTTCCTTTGTTCTGCCTGATTTAGTCGTTTTAGTGATTTGCATTGAATTCTACAATAAATGTTTATTTTACAAACCGCGTCTCTGTCCAAATACCGGTAGTGAATCTGTGTGCCCTTAATAAATTCTCAAGTAACATATTAGGGTTGTTTAAGTTTATATTTCCCGGGGTGTAAGTCCCCAGGTGGCGTTGTTGGTCCCCTTTAATT
>NW_022280061.1:5108512-5119717 GCF_004355925.1 Anarrhichthys ocellatus | reverse complement strand
CCCCCAAGGCCTCGCTACACTCTGTTGATCTGTAAACGGGCAACTCTTATAATATATAACAATAGTATAATATATCAGAAGGAAGTATCATTATGTCACTGAACTCACATTGCTGCCAAGCCAGCAGTATATTCTACATGTATTTGATTGTAATAGAGCATCTTTGTTATCAATAACTGACCAACCATGAAACTAATAATATTCAGGAGGGCTTGACATTAGCCAGCTAGAGGTAGCGCTAATCAACCAGGTTGTGTGCCTCCATAGAATTGGACCTTTATGCCGGTTCTTGTAAAACCAGAATGACGTCACAATGGTGTAAATTCCTCCTTTTATTCCTTGAGAGCATCATGAGGTGATAGTGTTGAGTTTGTCATTTGTTTTGCCCCCAAAACTGGCCATAAAGTTAGAAACAATAGTTGGTTCACAATCTTTCATTGACTTACTGTTAAAAACAATGACATTCATTTTAGAAAGGTTTTAACTTAATTATTTATAGTTTATTGCACTGAAATTGAGATGAAATTTCTCCTCACGAATAAATCCAAGCCCCTTAATGTTGGGATGTAAATGTTACATGTTCCATATTCATGTTGTAATATTACATGCAAATGTTAACTTGCTTGTTGAAACAGCTAAATGGCAAAGCTGATGACTTACTCCCACCTAGTCTCTCCATCCCGCTCTCCTTCTCCCTCTTCGTCAGCTCCCTGCTGTCGGAGGTCTTTCTTAAAAGTACATGTCAGAGATGGAGGGAGAAGATGAAGAGGTGGTAATGGTGGCAGGTGTTCTGTTTGGAGATCTGTGTGTGCATGTGTGATGTGTGGTGTGCCTGTCAGCATGGTACAGGTGCTCTTGCAGTGTCAAAGAAAACTGCAGGCTCAATCTGGGGTCGACTGATTGGCCAATTAGGAACTGTTTCCATGTGACATGCAGCAGTCAATTTACTTTGTCTCTCTCTCTTCCACCCTTATCCTTAAGTGCCTCCGTCTTTACCACTATCCTATCTGTCTCTTCCAGTATCTCTTCCCCTTTTTCTTCCCCTCATTCAATTTGTCCTCTCCCCCTCACTTACCTAGTCTACTTTGCTTCCTCCCCCCTCAGCTCCTCACTTTCATATCTCTCCTCTAGCTCCCTGTTGCTCTTTTGCCATCCAGTATACATCCCTCTACCTTTCCATTGTCCCCTTACTTCTTCTAGCCTCCCCTCCATCCCAAACAAACACACACTCCACTATACATACGTCTGTCAGCCTGCTATGCCATCCTACTGATGGGGGGGGGAGGTGAGACCTCACTGAACTGTCCCCCAAGAACACATGTATGCAACCAGCGTGTGTTGAATCCCACGCATGCAAACACCAGTCATGTCAACAATGCATGGGAAGACGGGGACAGCTAGGGTACATATACAAAGATCTTACAGCCTATATATGTATTGATACCATAGTCTGGGTGAATAATGGATTCTGATTGGCTGCAGTGATAACACACCTGCTGAGTCTGATGGAACTGTCTGTTCACCGCTCTAACTCATGGCTACATTAAATGAAACATAACTAAATGTGAATATCTTATTTACAATGAGTGTAGTCATATCTCCCTTTGTCAAGTCCCTTCTGTGGTTCTTTGTTACAGTGAACGTTTCCAATGCAGAAGCATCTTACGGGATGGTAATGATTGTCTTAGCAAACCTCAGGCGTTAGCATGCAAACAGTTATCGCTTGTGATCTTAATTTGATCTCTTTGGCAAGTGAAAATGGTTTTAGTGAGAAGATGCCCTTTGAGATGTCTAATCACCAATTAATGGCCTTTGTTAATGCAACCATCCGACACACATGCCTCATCAGGCATTATCCTTTACATAAAGGGTTAGGGATATACATATACATGACCATACACATTTTATTTTAATGAATTAATCTATACTTATTAATGTATTACTATATTATCTAAAATGATTTTAGTGGTACAACACAGTTTACATAAGCACAAAGCTTTCCTTAAATAATATAAATGCCTTTGGGTGAGAGAGTCGTATGGACTGGTCTGAAAGAAACACAGATGAAGGAAGAGATGCAGAGGAGAGAGGCGGGAGGTGTTTTGCTCATTGCAACCACTGGCTCTCTGAGGTCCTGTGTTGAAAGTAGAGTACACACAGGCAGAATTTACCCGTCTGCTATTCCTCATGACCTCTAAGGCTATACGATGGCCGTGCAGTTCAATATCTGCACATTCAATACAGAAGAAGCTCAGGTTTAATTCAAAGGCTCCAACGCTTTCAACAATCTCCTGCAATATAACAAATACATTTGTATTGTGTGGCCAAAATGGCCCAGAATGCCACACTTCTTTGTCCTCTTGTTTCAATGCACACGACTCATCACATTCAGTTGCTGCTCCCAATCTCATCTGCACGTCTCAATCAATACTATGCAGTCAAGCAGAAAATGAAGTAAAGCACATTCCCTGGCCGTTGTGTGGGAACCTCGCCTCCAAACCACTTAACATCCTCGTATCTAACTAAACATGTTGTTGGTGGGACCCGTTAGACTTGGCTTTGTTGGCATCTTGGCGGACTGCCACTTGTGGGCCGCAAATCGCTTTGTTTTTCAGCATCTCCGCTTTTGACCATCTGTGTTGGTAGCCTCGCTTTCCGATGCTCGGACAAGTCGGGCTGCCAAGGGCTTGTCTGCACACTGAAGAGAGAGGAGAGCAGTGATGTGTTTGCTCTGTCAGCACTCCAGAATGTTACACACACACACACAGGAACATTTGCCAACACAATGTACACGCAACTGTGGCCGCGCAAAGACTCAAAGAGACACAATTTTTTGACATGCACAAACATGTATATTCATACTTGCTAAAAGTACACACACACACACACGCACGTCTGCCTTGTTGTTTCCACTCCAGCTCTTGTCGTGTCCTCTGATGCCCCTTGTTGAGAGCTTTGATATTGTTTCCAAGTCTGGTTTCCTCTGACCCGCTTTGATGCTGCTGTCTAGCTTTCTTGTCATCTCTCTCTCTCTCTCTCTCTCTCTCTCTCTCTCTCTCTCTCTCTCTTTTGGAATGTGCAGACAATAGGGGCACTGGGAGTTACTCGCCACTCAGCGTTCTTAATCTCTGTCTTCCTCTCACAACGTCTTATTCTGTCCGTCTGCCTCTGTCCTGTCCACATTTTGACTCCTACTGCTGACTGTGAGCATGATGATCTAAACAAGCACTCGGTTGGAAAATTGTGTGGTTTTCTTTTGACCTGGTAGGAAATGTTCCGAGGCATGTCGAGGCTTCATTGCCCGGGGGCTTGGGATCGGTTGATTGATTAATTGTCCTGCAGAACAGTAAAAAGTGTTGATAGTCGAATGAAACACAAATGCTCAACATTTGCTGGGTCCTGCTCATTTTAAGGGTTTATAAAGAGACGTCCATTTATTTTCCTGTAATAAATGCATTAACTGAAAGAATAAGAAAGAAGAATCCATCAGAAGATGAGTACATTACATTACAGTCATTTAGCATTTATCCAAAGCGACTTACAATTCAGATTCTATCACATTTCTACACCGTAGGCACAGCTACGGGAGCAATTTTGGGGTTAAGTGTCTTGCTCAAGGACACATCGACATGCGACTAGCGGAGCCGGAGTTCGAACCGCCGACCCTCTGATTGAAAGACGGCCCTGCTATCCACTTAACCACAATCGCCCACAGTAGTAGTTTGATCTCTATTGTTGTGAGTGGAAGTCATTGTGGACTATTCTCAGTTGTGGATTGAAACACTTTGGTTCACCATTTAGCACATGAGCCACCTTAACGGTGTGGTAATAAACTACAGAGCCCTTGTTCATTGTAATGAAGGAACATGTAACCTTGTACCCCTATAATGATTGACTCATTATAGGGGTTTTTAATGGACAGCAACGAACGTCTTTAGCAGTGGTTCCTTACAGATGTATGGCCTTAGATCCCCCCCAAACTAGAATGTCCGCTTTGGATTCCTCATTATCGGAGCATAGCTTCTGCCAAAACGTTTTCCTTGTTTTATTTCAATCATTTTTTGGAGGCCTGGAAAGAAAAAGGTCTTCTTTTATGTTGTCCTTTCTATCCTGCTAATCATCTCATCCCGCTCAGATTTACTTTGTGACCCGACCCACAGATAGAACCTCTGCTAGAGCATCGCAGAATACGCTGCATCAGGCTGGAGTTCAATATAGGATTAGTTCATTGCATGCTTTGATCTTTTCGTGGGATTTGTTGACAGTAATAAAAAATATATAGAATATTTTGGCTAATTCTCGAAGACACTTTGCAGCATCTGTTATCTAACAGTCACTATATCATCTTGTATTAATATCATTTTAACAACACTGTACTTCATGTTTCCTATATGCTCACAGAATTATAACTCAATATCAGACACTCATTTACCTTTCAAACACATTTGTCACTTGTTGTGATGTCGCTGACTATGAAGTCAGATGAATGCAAAAGTGAGCAATAGAAAGATGCAAATCATTAATAAAGATCAATGATAGATGATGAGCCACTAACCTGCTGGAGAGCTCTTCAATCCAAAGAAATGCCACCGACCGTGATGTCAAGACTGTAGAATTACAGACAAGATGGAGTTCATTGTGGTTTGGTGCAGATATTCTATATGCACCATCGAGGCAGATCTCTGTTCTGTCTCGACAGATCACTTTCTCTTTTGTCTGATTTTCTTAAATAACGTATAAGTCTTTACCGGGAACAACAGCGTCAGGCTTTACATGACGATGTGCAGATGAAAGGGAATTTATTGTTTTTCAAAGTTTAAAGCAGGAATCAAAGCTGAGGAAGGTAAGTCAGTCATGTAGCTACATGCAGGAATAAATGCATTCAAAACAACTAATCACTAACAAATGACTAAGTAACTTCCCCACTCCTGATCATACTGCATACCTTGTGTCCTTGTTGCCCTTCAGAATGTTTGTGTCCATTATGTGCATGCTTGCACCCACTGGTTCATCAGACATAGATCATTTGGGTTCAGTCTTTCCCCATTACCCCGTGGAGTGACGAGGTGTGAAAGCAAGCCACACAGACAGAGGTCACGATGTAGTTCAGCAAGATTATTGCGCTGGTCACCGGATAATTACATTATTATACGAGAGCAGGCAGGTAATGCAGCCAGAATGACCAGGCTGCACTGTTATCGGGGGAGGCGGTGTGGAGGTGGTGGTGGAGGGGGGTGAGCTGGAGATCAGTACCTCTGTACTGTCATGTAGTAGCATGTGCTTATTAGGAAATAAGCACATGCTACTACACTGCTACTCTGCTGTCGTTGCTGACAGCAGGGGATGGGACCCTTCTGTAAAACAAATCAATAGGTTTGAACTAGACTCTTTTTCTCGCCACTATGATATTATTCCTTCATACGTTAGAAGGCTTTCGCACCACATCATTAGCAATTGTGTATTTTGCATCAGTTGTTTTTTGTGGACAATTATTCAGATGTGGCCATTATGCAAGTGGGGATTCCTAATGCCGACTCTTTCTGCTGCTCCACCACCAAGAGGAGCTGTGTGGCAATGCAGGCCAGGCTCAGACACAGCGGCTAGAACGTCACTGCACTTCTTCACATAGTTCAACGTCCTCTGTTTTGATGGAAGCTAGTTAGTTCGGAAATAATTTGTTCTGGAAGGACGCACATCCTCCGGTTATTATGAGACACACACAAGTTTCCTAGTGTCCCTCCCTCGTGTCATACAGCACGCACACACACACACACACACACACACACACACACGCACAGTAGGTGCTTCCAGCCATAATAACAGAGCGGAGGTCTTGGCCCTCTTTATGAAAAGAATCTGGCCGCGGGATTGGATATGTCTGCTCCAATCAGATGGTAGCTTTTCTGAGAATGATTACAAAGAGCCACAATAGTCTTAATTGAGGCCTCGAGCTCCAGAGATCTTAATGACTTTGGTATGTACCAAGAGCTGTGTGTTGTGTATGGGATTGTCACATCAATGTGCAGAATGAGTGCACGATGCATTCAAATGGAATGTGTAATATTGTGAGGAGGCATTGTGTGTGTATGTGGGTTTAAGATTATGTCTCAGCATAATCTTTCTCTATATTCATGTCCTGCCATATTCATTCATGCCTCTGCATGGTATTATGATTGTTTTTTGTGCATTTGTTTGTGTTCTGTGTGTACAAGATTGAGCGGATTTTGCCTGGCTTTTACACACACACACAGTGATGGAATGTGACCAAGTATATTTACTCAAGTACCTCAAGTAGAATAACTACAATTTTGAGGTAATTTGTTTGTTTTGTGTTATTTCCATTTCCCCATGTTATGAGACTTTATAATTATTTATGACATATTGTACCTTTTACTCCACTACAACCAGCTGCAATCACTGGTTACCATCGAGATGAAGACTATTCAATATCTATATCTAATAATCGAATACAAGATATAAGATTTAATAGCGTGAATGTCTACCTGAGCAGAGAATGAAGTCACACTGCCTCGATGTCCTTCCAGTGGAGAAAATGTGATGACGTGCCCTCCAGTGTACTGGTGCCCCACCTCATGCCCCTCGCCCCTCAGACTGCTCCTCTGTGCCTTGTCAACGTATCTGAGCCAGCACATGTTCCGGTTAGTGCGTAAGAGTCTTAACGTGTGAGCCCTGCTGGCTCGGCAATCACCAGCGCTCAGCACTGCTCTCATGCGGCAGTTACCACTGAAAACGCCGTCCCGTCCATGTTGACAAGGAAGCGTAACACCCACCGTCCGGTTCCCCCTCAGGTAAATACTGTTTGCTCTGTCAGCACTGTTAGCGCCGTTAGCTGTAAGCCACCTGCTCCGCCATGTTGAGAACTGTGTGCAAGCTACCCCTCAATCATAGACATGCTCTGAACTTCAGCCCCCGTAAAGTTATACATTAATCAAATGTTTTTGCTTACCCAGATTCAGCCGACACAGCATTCATTTAGTCGTGTTTCTGGCCATCATGTAGAACACAAGTCCAATATTAATTCTCCCTTGAGCTGTGTTCTGGGCCCCAACAGCAACTACTTCAGTCGCTGACTTTGTCTGCGTGCAGTTCGGTGCTGGACAGACAGTATAAGGCGTCTATCAGAACTCTCCACTAAAAACAGCTGCCTGTTGCTGCTTTAATCAAGAGCAATGAGCTGAACGATGCTGAACTGCTACCTAGAGCTGAAAGAAACGATGGAGTGGGGTTATCACAAGAATTCAGAATCTATTCAATATTTTATACAAGACATACTTTATTCGAGCAGCTTTAAGTAAATGATCGTTAAGACTAAAGCAATCATCAGTCCACATATTCAAATGTGGGGTGTGTTTGTTGACATGAGGAATGAGAAGCATGCAGTCTGACACTTCTTCTGTACACAAGATGGAGCTTCACCATTATTAACCAGATACAAATTTACATCTGCAACATATTTCCACACCCAAAGTGTTAAAGCAAGCACACTAAATAATCTATATTTATCACATGATCATAGCAATGTATCTAGCCAACACTGTGTATTTGAGTCTTCACAGTAGTTTGTGTGAAATTGGGGCGATTTAGACAGAGGTGGAAACGTTGCCATTAAGAGAGAAAGGCACAGAGAAATTGTCCTTCCACTCTCTGATATTCTCAAGTACACTCAAGCACTTGTACCTTGTTGTGGACAGATAGACATGAGCCCATGTTCAGTCCTTTAACCATGACACTAAGGGGGTTTCTAACTATTCACCTATGCATTTTTGCCACTCATCCAGGTAAGAGTTGTGCTGAACAAAAAAGTACAAGCACAACAAGTTGAGTGTCATTCTGATGGCAACTTCATCCAGCTGTTCCTGGGGTGTCACACTTCCCTTCCAGGACACCTGAGAAGTATAATCCTTCCAGTGTTCTTTGGGTCTTTCCTTTGGGTCTCCTTCCAGCCAGCCTTTCCTGTTTCATGTCCAAAGGGAGACACCTGAGCAGCATCTTCTGCCAGTGCCGAGGACCAGCTCAACTTGCAGATACATTTGGATTTCTGAGCGTCTCGCCCTCTTACAGAGATTGTGCCAGCAGCCTGCAGAGAAGCATTGCTCTGACAGCTTGAATCTTTGTTCTTATTCTTTCAGTCACTGGTGGCCGTAAGTGAGGTTTGACAGGCAGACCTAACACTGAGGATATCTAGTGAGAGCTCTGTGGATCAGCTCTTTATTTACCTTCACAAGCCGATACAGGACTGCATTACAGCAGTCTTTGCTCCTTACCAGCAGTCGATTATAAGAATCCTTTTACACTCATGTCACACTCATAAATAAGCTGTTCACTTCCTAGCTGAAGCTCCTCTAGAGGACTAAGCATCCTGTCCATTCAGGACACCATGTTCTGCATTGGAAGGTATGCTGCTGCGTGGACATGGATCTTCTTAACAGCAGACAACAATAAAATAAAAGTAGAAGTAGAGTAGTAATAGAATAATGCAAACTCTGTTGGGCTCATCACAATGTTACTGTTGTACTTGTAAGTCACAGTTGTTTTCTCTTTAAAAAAAAGCATGATTTCTTCTTTTACTGCTTTATTTCGAACACACCAAACATTTGAGAAATGATGCAGTATGACCGTCAGGCAGTGTTGGATGTTAGCAGCCGTTCCATGCAGGCGGAGCAGCTTTAGCTGTTATTACCTGGAACACCAAATGCTCTGTTCCTGAAGTCCATGTGACGTTTTAACCACAACATGCCGTTGCAGGACAGATCTCGTCCGGTGCTTTTTTCATGTGGATAAGAAGGCAAATTGCAGGTTAAGGAGGGAGGGCTCTATTAATGACTGCACTTCTAGAGAAGAGAGAGAGAGAAACAGACAGTAAGATAATTACAAGTCTAATAGCAACCTGGTGGTAATGAACATTTGGTGAGCGGGAAGGAAATAATAGTCTGGAAATAAGCAATGGACTGAGAGCGAGGTGGTCTGGTCAAAGGGTGGCAATAATGAATAGCAAATAGGACAGGATCAATAAACAGCTGTGTGTTTGTTACACAGTGACACACTGTGCTTTTGTGCGTGTGTATGTGTGTCTATATTTCTGCATATGGGTGTTCATCTGTACAGATGCACATTTTAGAAGACGGCACATCAATGAGTCTACATGGCTCACTGTACTTCATTTTGCCCAAACAAAATAAAAAATTGATTTTTGCATGCTGACAGTATGAATAATATTGTGTGTGTGCGTGTTAGTCCACCCACTAATAGTTTCCAAAGGACAAATAGCCATTCAAGCATGTGGAAGAATCTGCTCCTCATTAACACTTAGTCATATAATATCATCCAAATCAAAGTGAAATACACATTTTCAAAGGGATCCAAACCACATTTTAATTCTCACATCATCTTTCCATAGAGAGTCTGCATGTGTGTATGTGCTTTCATGTGTGTGTGTGTGTGTGGGGGGGGTCTGTCAGCCTCTCAACAGCAGCGTGGTGCACATGTCCATGCCTCCCAACAGGTCAATATGTATTTGATTATCTGAGAGCAGCGTGTTGCATTCTTAATAACTGATTCACTGGACCACCACCAGATGGCAGTAAAGCCTTTTACCACAGAGCGAGTCATGCAGCTCTTCTTCCAGAGCGGACCGTTAAAAACAGCACAGCCACAGAGCAGAAGGTTCCTAAAATGTTTGTTTTCTTCTCTCTCTTCTTCTGTCATATCTCCATAGTGGGACTAAAATCCATCCATCCATTTTCCTCCGCTTATCCGGGGTCGGGTAATAAAATATTCAACTTTATTTCAATCTATTTATATATACATACATGAAATGTGACATTTGCTGTTGACCCTTCCTTAGCATTTAGGAGCAATGGGCTGCTGTAAAGTGCCAAGGAGGCCACTTGAAGTTCAGTGTCCAGCCGAAGGACACTGTGACACACGGACATGAGAAGCCCGGGATCACACCGTCAACCCGCACTAACCACTGAGCTCCATCCGCCCGAGAACAGAGGATTTCTCTATTGGTGTTTGCCATCTGATGAAACTCATTCAGTGTGGCTTTGTACACAAAGTTTTACTGCCTTTGTGCTACAAAGCACACTGTATATAAGCCATCGGGCTTAATCATAATAATCATAATAATGATTATTATCCAAAAAGTTTGGCGCACTTCTCCTCACACAGCGTTGCCAACAGCGGCGTGAAAAATACATCAAAACGTGCGGCCTGATCGGGAATAGTGTGCATTCAATTTTTGGGAGAGATTCGCCCAGCGGATTTCCCGAAAATTCCCAAAAACGGAGAAATATCGCTCCATTCACTTGAATGGGGTTTCGGCGTGAAGAGAGCAAAAAAAACACTTAATTTGGGCCCATATTGACTAGCCGTATATTAACGTAGAAACATGATTCAAAGTTTAAAACGTAGACAAAACGCTGCACTTTATTGAGCCAAAGGGACATTTTGATAGCTAGCACAGTTTTCATGAAGTCACAGATTAAGTTTCAGGAAAATTTTGGGTCTGTTTCAGATTTTATAATGGGTGTGTATTGCATAGCTCGTTAAGAGCTAGAGTGAGAGCATAACTGTCAGAGTGGAGCGGAGCAGGAAAATCTTCTGTCATTTTTCCAAACAAATTACTCCAGCTCCCACAATTTTTACTCTTAATACACCATTTTGGCCAAAAAGCTTGGAAATGTTGTGCTGGTCGCAGTAAAGTGTCTGTGGAATCCAATGGACTTACAGATTTGGCTCAAAGAGCCACAGAGCAACATGAACTCCAACCAACTGCTCCATTAGACTCCATGTTAAATCTCACCACTCATTTCTCAAAGAACGCAGACGGTACCAGTTGTGTCTATTGCTCTGGAGCTCACATTATTAACACCACAAACATAAAAAACACATCAGCGCGTTCGGCAGAGTCTTATCTTTCTCACGGTATCCATATTTTGGCACTCAGACTCCTGCTAATTTGTTAAAAGGAGGTTTTGTTCAAAATCACTGATTACTGCAACGTTTCTTAATCAGTCTGCCTCTAACACCAGGTGCGTCCTCACCATGGCAACCAGTTACACACACACACACACACGCGCAGGCTCTCTCTCTGTCTCTCTGGCTCTCTCTCTCTCTCTCACTCACTCACTCACTCACTCTCTCTCATACAGTCATTCAGATCTTTTAGAGAACACCCCCCCC
>NW_022280061.1:5106988-5108412 GCF_004355925.1 Anarrhichthys ocellatus | reverse complement strand
CCCCCCCCCCCTCCCATTTCAAAATAAAAGCCCCAGAGAGTGAATTCTAACTGGAATGCTTGTGATGAAGCCTGTCATTTAATAACCTCTGTGTTTGTGTGTCAAACATTATGAATATGTCTCCTCTCCCCCTCTCTCCCCAACCCAGTCCCACCCTTTCAAAATAAAAGCCCCATAGAGTAACTGTATCTTAACATGAAGCTCAGAATGAGGTTTGTACAGAAATGATGGGAGCGTCATTTCCAAAGGCTTTTCAAACAAAGATGTACATGTACAGTACAGAAATGACGGGAGCCATTTGTGGACTATCCATCATGAATACAAGATTGAATCCAAGAGTATGAATCTAAAATGCAGAAAAGAGAGAAGCGATATCTCAATCGAACCTGAACGATACTGCCGGTAACATTGGCGTGTGTAGCTATATATTGCGACGTCTTCGGGCAGTAGAAGCCACACTGTCAAAATTTCTTGCGCAATTTTCTAGTTTTAATTACTACTGATAACATTTATGTCATATATAGTAAGGTGTTTTTATGTGATTAGGGTGCAGCAATACTTGTTCATCTAGCTCTGTGAAATGTCTTTCAGCATTCCACTCTGACAGGAATACTAGTATTAACTGGTCACATTTTAGGAGGAAGTGCATCTCTGTCTCTACCTCACCTGTGGTGCAGTGGCTCTCTCCTCTGTTGGGAGCCAGGACTTCTTGTGTCGTCCTTTCTCTCTGTCTAGACTTTGGTCACTTAGTGTGTATTTGGTGAGGAGCTCTTACACAGTAAAGACATAGTCTGCCAATGTATATCCATGGTTTAGGGCCAGATATTAGACATTTTGAGTTGTTGTGATTCGTCCAATGTTCAGGTGTCTTTATTAGATGAGATCATTTGGTTTGCTCTGATCAGTGGTTGGAAAGCAGTGCTGGGATGAGGTTGAAGAGTATTGGTTCAGTTCTTTGTTTTGTAGTACCTGAAATCTAAGTGGGGCTCAATTTGAGATGTAACCTAAATTTCAGTTTCCTTTTTTTATGTTAATAAGAAGTAGTGGCATTATTCTGTCATGCATGCACTGCTTGGGGTTTTTATGGGACGTTTGTCCCATCTAGTGTAGTTCTGGACCCCAAATTTGTGTCTGTTTTTGTATTTTGCTCAATATGCTTTTGTTTCAGAGAACTGTCAGACCTCTCTCTCTCTGTCTGTCTCTCTCTCTGTCTCTCTCTCTGTGTCTCTCTCTGTCTCTCTCTCTGTCTCTCTCTCTGTGTCTCTCTCTGTCTCTCTCTCTGTCTCTCTCTGTCTCTCTCTCTCTCTCTGTCTCTCTCTCTCTCTCTCTGTCTCTCTCTCTGTGTCTCTCTATCTCGCTCTCTGTGTCTCTCTCTGTCTCTCTCTCTCTCTCTGTCTCTCTCTCTGTCTCTCTCTCTGTGTCTC
>NW_022280061.1:5063648-5096988 GCF_004355925.1 Anarrhichthys ocellatus | reverse complement strand
ACACACACACACACACACACACACACACACACACACACACACACACAGCCAGGGTAGTTATGTACATGATGGTATTATCTGGCCAGGCAGTGATATATCTTGGTGAGACACCAGCCCATAAAGCTGCAGGGACATGCAGTCCCCGTCTCCTTTCTCCACCCCGCTCCCCTCCAGCCACACGCAGTAACAGGCGGCCCTGATTCACAGCATTCAATTTACACTGGCTAGTAACAGGAGGTGATGGGCTCTTGGAGGTTTGAGGAGGGCTATCGGTTGGTGGGGGGGAGGAAGAGGAATAGTGAGTTCTCAGCGAGTATGATCCTATTACTGATTAGGATGATGAAGAATTTAGAGACATGAATTTAGATTAAATGGAAGTCTAAATTGACAATTATGTAACTCTGTTGATGTCAAAATGCAACCTCAGTGTCCTCTCACTGCCATTGTAGACGCTTACAAGTGTGTGTGTGTGTGTGTGTGTGTGTATGTTTCAAAGTCTGCACACAAGTGCCAACGTGAAAACAATCCAAAGAACAGGCCGACCCCAATCCCATTCCCCGTATGAATATGTATCATTCCAGAAACCTTGATCCATATCTGATCGCTGTAATTCTAAACTCTGCAGTCCCAGGCAGCAACCCCCCGCCCCCCCCCCCTCCCCCCCGTATAAGTCTTCTACGGTTCAACAGCTCTACATCTGATCATTTATTTGGGAAAATATGTTTATGCTTGCTTCTGCTTAAAAGTCTTTTCAGGTATTATGTGATATATCTTTTCTACGCCTCAGATAAAATGATGCACTGGTGGCTCTTAGAAGAAATAATAATAATATTAAGAAAACTGTTTTACAACCGCCTGAAGTTCTGCATAGACATGTGTTAATCCAAGGCCACATGTAGCCAGCTGGTACTCTCCTTCATAAAAGAATAGAAGCACAACAAGAATATGTAAATGTATTCATTCATTCATTACTATATTTATTTAACTGTACTGAGCATTTGCATGCATGCACAGTGTGTAAACAGGTAGTAGCAACATTATGAAGCCTTCTCGGTGTTGTACACTAGCTCCATCACAGTCTCTGGACATTTTTTATGTAATATTGCTCCCTACCTACGGGCATTACAGTGATGTTCGTGGTGGGAGGTAATAAACAAATAGCGTAGCATCTAAAACGTAAGCCCAGTGGATTGTCGAAACATCTACTCATATGAGTCATATAATTATGAATGATGTGAGCTATGTTTGTTTTTCATGGAACCCTGCCATTTAAACATAATGCATATGCCTGAATGTCTCCAATGAAATGTGGAAAAGTAATGAAATCATGTGTTTACTATCAGCAGGACAAATAAATATACAGCGCACCTGGTGCAGAGAGATATGCCTGTCAGTGTTGTGTGTACATGTATCCTACGTTTTTATGTTATTTGGATAATTGATTGCACGTGTAAATGCCAAGAGCTTCCACACATATCACTCAGAGGCACATGGGCCGCTGAACGAGGCCTGATCTTTTGACATATAAGCGTACGAGAATGATGGATACACTTGTGGGCCCGATAGTTGACATTCATGCTCAGCTGATAATTCATGAGCTTCATTGTGCATGGATCTCCCTATTCCTTCCTGAGACTGACACGAGGAGTGCAGCGCTGGGGAGCACAGAGGAGAGATTTAGCATTCAAACTTTAGCATGTGTGTGTTTCAAATGGTCAGTGATACCCACTGCCAGTGATTCATATTCACAGTCTACATTTGTGCCATGCAGGTAATGGTTTCTGATGCATGCTGGATCATTGAGATTCATTGTGTGCATGGTGCTGTAGCCGCGGATCTGTCAATAGACGGTCGGGGGAGGAAGTGAGGGACGTGGGACGGAGGGAGGGAGAGAGGGACTGAGCAGAGGCTCGGCTGTCGTCTCTGTCATTTCTTACTTGGAGAGTGAGACCCTTGGGACCCCTCTTCAGTTGTAAATGGACAGAGCACACACAGATGCACACAGTGTAGTGGGGCCAGTGTCGGTGGCAAACCAGTGAGGCCATGTCCATATAAATGATGTGTGCCCATCAGGAAGGCATATCAGCAGCAGGCCTGCCATCGGGTCTGAAGATTGTTTATGACAAATATTTGTGAGTCACTTCACAATGTCTGCCCTCTAACCATTCACAGTCACATTAGCAGCAAGAGAAGAAGGAGAATGAGAGACGGATTAGAAAGAGTGGTGACACTAAACAGCAGAGGAAGGTATATGAGGGCAAAGACCGTTTGTGTAAATGATGGAGTCTAGAATGTAAAGAGACAAGAAGCATTCGGCTGTTGGTTGAAAAACAATAAATGCAAACCGCCCTCCTTTCTCACACACGTACCATCTCTTACCCTCTGCATCTTTGTCTTTATTCTGATGTCTGCACACTCCTCTACAATATTGTGATGCTTCAGAGATTTGAGGCCTAAAGCACTCGTCTCCACGCATCCACAAGCACACACGCGCAGACGTACATGGCAGATATACAGAACATCAACTTTCTTATGAGGCTATTGTTTTAGAGCTGCTCGTCCCAGAAAGCATCAATGTTTATGTTCTGTTTGAGGGGATTTTACAGCGCATCATATTCCCCAACATCTCAGCGGACTCCTTCTATTAGAGGCAGCTTCAGGTTAGATGAGTGATCGCAAATGGAACAGAACTGAACCAGACACGGTCAACAGGTGTGAAGTAAGTTGTATTCTTGTATTTTGGCATACAATTGACCAGAATATATTATCTTTATACTCGCAAGGACAAAACTACAACACTTGTCAGTAGCCTGCTACAGATGATTTAGGTCTTTTTTTACGAAAGCTTTTTCAAACATTAAAGCTGCACTAATCAATATTTCCTTTGATAAAAACAATGGCTCCAATGCTTATCTGTGATGTGAAAGCGTGGTGACAAACAAAGATAATTATTACCCAACTCTGCAGTTATTCTCAAATCTAGGGAGACTTTTAGAATCGTTCAGCTTATTGTTTCAGTTTCACAGCTCGTCATTCCACCGTTTTAATTGAGTCTCACTGCTCGTCAACTGAATCTTCATTAGCAGCTGAAACTCCATATTTCATGTCAAAGTCTAATAATGCTGTGAACTAAATCAGTTATAGGGAAACTAATGAAGCATTAGCAATCAAATAAGTACCATGAATGCAGGAATCATTAAAAAAGTATATTAAATACATCGTCATGTTCAGTACTTTACTGCAACCATTAGCTTATTATTTTGATCTGTCCATAATAAGTACACTCTACCATTAACTATATATATATATATATATATATATATATATATATATATATTAAAAAGTAATTACACAAACAGACCACTGGAAACAAATTCTTCCCAAACTGATCCTCCTAATGTGCAGTCAGCACCCTGCAGACCTGTGTATTCAGACACCACTGCACTGAACAGCACACAATGTGAAGCATTCCTTCTCTTTCAAAGCACAGCACATTTATTTTGAATTAAAGTGAAAGGTTACCTCACATTCATTGCTCAACATTATTCAGTCGTGAACTTCATTTCCATGCCAAGAATCATTTACTTCAGGCTATCAAACTTTGTTCAAATACTAAAAGTGAAACACCTCAAGTATTGTGATCTTTGCAGGAGCCAATGAGAGGGCAGCTCATTGGCAGCAGGCACACACTGAGCTCATGGACTCCTATTTTGTCGTAGTTCCATCCTTTGTCGATGCAAATCTGTCAGTACATTATCATGTGGCCTTCCTTTTGAGCAATGCTAATGGTTGCATGGGTCAAGTATCATTTGCTGTACTTAAATGTAAGAGTTGCAGAGATTTCAGGTGAATCACTGTCCTTCAAGCCAGCAGAGAGAGGTGTTTAATACTGTACTGCACGTCCCAGTTAGTGAAGGTTCAAAGCATGGTTTATACTTCTAATGCCGGTATTTTACAGGTATAAGGGTATAATGGTGGCTGTATGTCCAAAGACAATATGGGAAATTGAGAGCATTTTGATGGAAACCACATGTTGAATCCAGAAAGCCCCTGATTCATTCATTCATTCATTCATTCATTCATCCAGTTGGCCTCAAAGACCCCTCATTAAGAGGCATGCCAGGGTCTCTCGCATGCCTCCTCTCTGTCCACTGCCAAGCAGTGACACTGTTTGTCCTTGTGTTGAGCTGTTACTTGATTTGTCTTAAAATAGATTAATAGAACGACTGTGTTCAAACCTTTGGTGTTTGCAGAGACACACTGCTGTCGATGAAGGTTGAAATGGTGAAAATAATTCTATAACTACTTTAATGCTTTAATTCAAACCTTTAAATCAAAGAAAGTGGTGTAAGATTTAAAACAAGAAAGACTTCATTGCTTCTGGCTGAGTTGATATTTTGTAAACGCTTGCCTGTCTCTTCCCACACAAACACTTTAAAATATTGATAAGTACATAAATGCAGATACCTCTAACAACGCCTGAGCCAATATGAAACCTCCATCCACTCTTATGAATATGGTACTCAGTCGACCTTCAATAACTAAAATCACAATGTGTGTTATTGTTATTCTTCATAAGAGTATTTACAGTCAGTCCCCTACTTTATTAAGAGCTCGGCATGAGCATGCTTTTAATGTTGCCATTTGACCCCACACGGTGGCCCTGCTGAAGACACCTTCACCATGTTATTCTAGGAAGACACAAAGGTCTGATCGTACATTTTTACCTCCCCATACTCATCATCTTCAGAGCTCTACAGGAACAGGCTGTCGTTTACATTGGTCATTGTGTTAGATTCTACCTTGGAACATGGAGCTGTAACCTCACACTTTGAGCATATTGTGATTTATGTCGCCACCAAATGCATATTTAGGACCCTCTTTACAGAGTTCAAAACTATTCAGCCAAAAATGTTTAAATGTTGGCCAAAGCTGGCACACTGTACTTTCAACCATATATTGTATTCACGATGAGGTCAAGTTTGATTGTTCTGACCTGGTTGAAACAGACCTGAAGCCCTCCACATGTTCCATTTACCTAATTCCAACCTCAATCTTTAAAGCTATTCTTAGTTGTGTATCTGAAGACATGCTTGTCATAGTAAATGACTCCCTACAGCTTGGTGTCTTCCCAAATGATTTTAAATCTGTTTTATTGAAACCACTTTTAAAGGAAGAGAACTTGGACATTCTAATACGCAGCAATTTTAAGTCTATTTCAAATCTCCCACTTCTCAGCTGGATGTTATGTATAAGCACCTATTTAGACTCATATTGCAGCACAGAGATAGCACTATTAAAGGTAGTGAAGGATATCAGGCTAATCTTGACCGACACAAGTTTTACGTTTTGCCACATTTGATACGATGGACCATCAAATCCTTTTAAATAGATAATGTGAGCATGATGGCTAACCGCTTCACATCATATCGTAGTGGAAGAACACTATGAGGTTACCTGTGGGGTACCACAGGGATCAATTTTAGGAACGTTGCTTTTTAATTCATACATGCTACCCTGAGGCAGTGCTACAGGAAGCACGGCATCTCTTTTCACAGCTAGACTGTGAATATCTCCAAAGTGAACCAATTTCTTTCTCTGAGCAACACAGGGAGACTGATGCACACTTATTATAACTACCAGGCTGGACAATTGCACCGCTCTCCTTTCTGGTCTACCCAAAGAATACAATAAGCCATCTACAATTAATTCAAATGTGTGCTGCCAGATATGAACTAAGAATTAACTACAAACATTACGTCTGTTTTAAAATCGTTACACTGGTTACCTGTTATCAGTTGATAAGGCACTACATGGCTGTGCACCAGACCACCTCTCAGAGACGCTTTCAGTTTAATATGCTATGGTTCTAGGATGTTGATCATTGATATCTATATCTATATTTGATCATCTCTGGATATCATTGATGTCCTCATAAAACATATTACACATTTCGACTAGATTGGGATCTGTTTTGCAACTGTCTTGCACTTTCAAATACATTTAGTTGGAAACTGATATCAAAATAAAACTGTATAAACGATTATTTGTCTGTTCTTTCTTTCCCTGGGTGCAGGGCCTGTGTCAGGGCTGCTGTTTGCTTATGTGAGCAAGAGCAGCTGAAATATGTTTGGTTCTCATTGAAATGAGCTGTCTGGTAAAGGAATGCACAAGCTTCTTCCAGCAGCAGTGGAGCACGCTGTCATCTCAGGTGATGTGGTTTTAGTTTCAAAGATCATCCAAAGAAAGGGTAGCACTTTATAATAACTACACACTATGAAGCATTAGTTAAGTATGAGTAAACACTTAATTCATCATTTATAAAGCATTGTTCCTACATTAATAATTCATTAGTAAGCAGTTCATAACAACAGTTGTAAATGTTTTATTCTTGATTAATAAGCCCGTCTATTATGTGTTTCATTATTGTGTTTTCATACTTTATGAATGATGGATTCCCCATTTGTAAATGAGGTATTATATATTTTACAAACCAATTATTAAGGAGTTGTAGATGATTAATAAGATCATTTATAAAGTGTTAGTAAATGATTAATAACTTATTTAGATGTACATTATTCATGCATTTATATATATAATGGTTAGGGACTATGTTAATATATGCTTTATAAACGCATATTAATACTGCAATTCATGATTAATTCATGATTTATTTATTTTGAACAGAACAGGCAAATAGACACAACACAAAGTGATCAAAAACATTTACTTATTTAATTATTCATTTCATACCAAGCATATCGATCTCATTCACATCCACTCCACATATAACAGCTAGTTAGCCATCTGTCACCTGGATTGCTCTATTTACAACTCCTGTGGCGGCATTACTCCTGTGGCGGCATTACTCCTGCCGCGGCATTACTCCTGCGGTGGCATTACTCCTGCCGCGGCATTACTCCTGCGGTGGCATTACTCCTGTCGCGGCATTACTCCTGCGGCGGCATTACTCCTGCGGCGGCATTACTCCTGCGGCGGCATTACTCCTGTCGCGGCATTACTCCTGCGGCGGCATTACTCCTGCGGCGGCATTACTCCTGCCGCAGCATTACTCCTGCGGCGGCATTACTCCTGCGGTGGCATTACTCCTGCGGCGGCATTACTCCTGCGGCGGCATTACTCCTGCGGCGGCATTACTCCTGCGGCGGCATTACTCCTGCCGCAGCATTACTCCTGCGGCGGCATTACTCCTGTCGCGGCATTACTCCTGCGGCGGCATTACTCCTGCCGCAGCATTACTCCTGCGGCGGCATTACTCCTGCGGTGGCATTACTCCTGCCGCAGCATTACTCCTGCGGCGGCATTACTCCTGCCGTGGCATTACTCCCGTCGCAGCATTACTCCCGTCGCGGCATTACTCCTGCAGCGGCATTACTCCTGCCGCGCGCGGCATTACTGTTGTGGTGGACACCTCGCAGATGGAGGCCCAAAACAAACACCTGGTTCAAGGTAGGACTGCTCGCTACTGTTACCGTGTGCTAATGTTTATGGCTGCTTTTAATGAGCAGTGTAACGTTAACAGTTCAGGCTGTTTATGACTTTGCTAATTGGCAACAAACTGCCGTTGGCGGACTACAGTTAAGTGTGTGACTGGCAGACGCCTGTTAGGAGTGATTCAGAGGTGGCAGAGTGCACACGGATTGATTTAGATGGAAATACTGCAAAAAAAAGGAGGGAAGGTCACATCCAGATGTTTGGTGAGTGATTCAGTGGCGTTCATAGAACAAGTTGCTGTCCTCTAGGATGCAGCTGATTTAATATCCTGTTTCAAGGCACAGGCTAGAATGCATCCATCTGATAGTGTCAGATATGTTTTGTTGGCATGAATTACATTGAGCATGAGTCTTGACCCACCACGGGGGGGGGGGGGGGGGGGAGGGAGGAGGAGGAGGAGGGAGAGAGAGAGAGAGACTTTGTTTAGGCATTTGAGGTTTATGGGCACTCTGATTTCATTTCTATTAGTTTATAATCGGGGGGATGCTTCATGAGAGTAAGATACCTCGTAATGAGAAATTATTTAGTAGTATTGTTGTGGATCAAAAGAGGTCATTTGAATGACTTGGATAATTAAATGCAGCCGCTTCATTAGCATGCGTGTGTTCTCTAAAAGATTGTGGATGCGTTTAACATTCTGATGAATGTGATTTAAGCAGCGAGTTCTGCAGATCTGCTCTTTTGTTCGTCACTTTTGAGTTGTGTTTTTAAATACTGGCTTTTGAGGACAAATCTGTTTATTTATTCCAAAGGATTGGATGAAGAGGTGATGTGTGTAGCTAATATCTGCCATACACTCCAGTTAAATGTGACTCCGGGTATACAGTATGACCTTCTGCCTCACGGATAACCATGCCCCCCCACAGCCACTTGACTGTATCCCCATCCCCATGTGACTAGAGATGACTAAAGGCACTGCTGCAGATGTTCACCAAAAGAGATGGATATCAGTCATTTAAATATGAGACTGAGTGTGATCTCTGGCTGAAGGTCTCTGTCTGTCATCGCTCTGAGCACCCATGGGTCTCTGATTTTAACCTCACAGCTGCCATACATTTACTGATGGCCATTTCCTTCTCGTCTGCTCCCTCTCCACATTCAAGTCTTTCATCCCCCTCTTTCTTTCTCCTCTCCCTCCTCCATGGTAATCTGGCCTTAGCGTGCTCTGCCTCTCTGCCTCATTCTCACACAGTCTGACCATTTCACCTGATCCCATAAGCATCGTTTTCTCTTGATCTTTCCCCTCCGGCTACACATTACTGATCATCCTCTTTGCGCCCTCCTCTCTCACACTGTCTTCTCTTTCTGGTGCTCTCTGCAACCCGTCACCTCATTTTATTAAAACATTTTTTTCTCACAAAACACTGTCTGGGCTACAATCTCCACTTCTCGCCGCTTGTCTGCCTCCCTTTCTCTCTCTCTCTTGGCTTGCGGCCCCCACGTTGACATAATTTAATATTCGTGGTGTCGTAGTAAAGAGAGAGGAGGCTGAGGTTGTCAGCGCGGCACGAGGGACCACATTGATTTAGTGCTAGCTTCAGAGAGGGAGCATCTCTCTTTATTTTATCACTAGGCTACGGTCAATCTGATGCAGTGACAGGGAGGTGGGGCAATGCAGCTCAAATAAACAGCTGGAAGGCAGAAGTGGAAGTAGCAGCTTGTACCGTGTTTACTGTATAGAAACCCACACAGGTGCCATCCATGTGGTTAAGTTTTGCGTTTGGTTTCAGTCTATACAACACTTTATGTCACTTTACTGTGTCATTACCACATGATGGTGCCTGACCCCAGCCTGCCCTTGAACTCCTTTTAAAATCAATATTTTTAATTGTTAAGTAGGGCTGTCCCCAATATCATTTTTGGGGCTTTAATCTTCACTGAGAAATATTCAAAGACACTCCAGGCTATGCGTGACAGAAATTGCGTTGCAAGAGGTGCAGGCCAGTTCACTGTTTCTCACACATGGCCTAATGCGCGCACACACACACATACACACACACACACACACACACACACACACACACACACACAGGAGAGGAGAGTGATAGAAGCTCCCTCTCTTTACAGGCGTCCGTTGCCTCTCACCCTTCAATCAGTCAGCAAGAGAAACAGCTCCGTCAGACTTACAGCTGCTAGAATGTTTTTGTCTCTCGGGGCAGGTTGCATCAGAGTAAAAACCCCCGCTGCTGTTGCGTCTGTTAGTGCGGATCATCCCGTTGCAGCCATTGGAGTAGGGCCACGTAAGCAGTTGCATTTAAACAATGGTGGAAGGGGGGGGGCGGGCAGCAATGATGACAACACAGTAGCCCATAAAATCCAATTAGCTCATTTTGTAGGCCTAGAAGCAAATGAATAAATATGCCAGCATATGAAATAATGACCTGGCTTTGTTGAGACCGTCTCTTGATTGGTATCCTCTCCGTTGCAGCACCTACACACAACAAACAGCACTATCCGTCTGAGAATGACTCATAATAGAAAAGCTCTATACAAGTCCATTTACCATTTACTTTGTTCCCTTGTTTTGCTAATTATTTCTGCTGTAATGCTTCCGCTGCACTAAAGAAGTCTCTTTTTTGTTTTAAATGCTCTAATTTTCTTGAAACGTCTCCTCGGTTCATTTCCACATATACAGGCCCGACTGCATTATGTCTGCTCATGTTAACGCACTAGATGACTCAGCTTTCAGCACTAACATGAAGATATGGTAATTGTCAAAGACACATACATTACAGGACTTACCAACATTTATTTATTTTGTTGTTGAATGAAAGTGTCTAATTTTCAAATCTCGAGAATTGTGATTTGAAGCTAATATTATTCTGACAAGTTGTTAGAGCTATTTTGCCGGTTATAATAGCTATTTACTAATCATTTAAGCTTAAAGCTTTTCTTCTTACAACACTTGTAGTCAAATGGCAGTTGCCAGAAAACAAGATGGTGCATTACCGCTACCACTGGGTCTTCATGGCGAAGCTTACTTCTGCAGACTCTCTCTCTTTGTGATGGCTTGTTTCCTGTTTACCTGAGAGAAAGAGAACAATGTGACTGGAAACACCTGCAATGTGTGATGGCCTATGTTTGATCACAACATGATAAAGTCATAGTGTGGGTGGAAGTCCAAAATACTGGTTAAAAAAATATACATTTTCAAATGAGTTGAATAATCTCTGATGTAGTATGGTGATACACTTCAAACATGTATTAGAGGGGGAATTATGACCTGTTCAATGTGCTATAAGAAGCTCATTACACACAATTAAAACGGCTAATTCCAAAAGTCTTTACACTTTTTTATTTCCTAATCATTTTAATTGTGTGATTTTATGGAAATAACCACTATAGATGACTTTAACAAAGTAAAAGGATAAGGTTGGCAATGACAATATATATTTTAGTTAACTAGCTATAGGCATATTTGAAATATTCTGATCAATAATGGTGAAACCGCGTTGTCAAAATGTCATGTTGAGACATTCTTGCATCTGTTTTAGTGTGAACATGGTGCTTAGTTGTAACAATCTTCTGTCAGGGTGAGTTATGAACTAAGCATGGAGAGAATGACCATTTCTATTTGTAGCCAACAACTCTAAGTTGTATAACTTTGTTAGTAATCTGATAACCAAACGGAACACCCCAGAAAGCCATTGGAAGACAAAGCAGGACTTCGAGGTTTTGCTTAGATTGTGTCAATATATTGCTTTCCATTGTCCGAGCAAATCTGTGGAGGATGTCGGAGGGGTTTCAAGGGTACAGCAGGTGATGGAATATGTCACTGACCCTTCAATTCCATGTGTATTTGTCAAATGGTTGTGGAGGGATCGATCTGCCACGCCAAATGATGTATGCGTTTATCAAGTGATAAGGTGCAGGGCCAAGGTTTTAGGCGGCAAGCTCTGTAATTCATTACAGCTATGTGAGCCTTTGTGCGTGTGTGTGTAAGACTGTGTGATTCATAAGATGAATCCCGCCTGGCTATGAGGGAACTCATTAGACTCCTGTCATCTCGCCTCCCGGTAGGAAAAATACCTAGCATCTGGGAGTTTATATTCCCTCGTCTTTACATCTCTCTCTCTCTCTCTCTCTCTCTCTCTCTCTCTCTCTCTCTATTGCTTCCACACTGTGTGCCACAAAATCCAAGCGCAATCACCAATCAATCTTGTACACTTACCTAGCCCTCCTTCTGCTGCTAACCACCACCTGCCTTCTGTTTTCCTGCTGCACGCTCGGCCTCCTCTTCAGTCCCATTCAAACACATCCTCTTCTCCTGCTTTTGTACTGCGTACCATTTAAGGCTCATCAGGCTCATCACCTCACCCTTCTGTAATCATGACACCTGTGCATTCTTCCCGTCCTCCTCACTACGGCCGAATCATCTTTCTCTCTCCTGCCTGGTCTCCTCCACGTTACACCTTTCTGCTTTTAGAAAACTCCCAAGTGATTGCTTGTTGCTGCTGATTGTACGGCCGTGGCAGCTCCTTCCTTCCTCCCTCGTTCTCCTCTCACCTGTCCCTTACCTATAATTTGAATTTACTTGTGCAAGTCATGTCGCAGGTTTAATGCAGGTGTAACGAAGTGCGTTTTCATTTTTTGAAAAGAACAATCAAGGACAACTAGGAAGGTACCGGAAACCGTCACAAAATGCACTTGTGGGGTACCGCTCCAACTTGCACCCCAGAGAGGACTTATTTTGGACATCTTGCTCTCTTCTTGTCTCAAAAACGTAAAAAGAAAAATGCCACTGACAATACTCACAAACTATATGTATTTGTTTCTCGCCAATAACATGAAATAATTTTACAAGATTAGATTTGAACACATCATGATAGCGTAATAATTAACCTTTGATCGATGCTGACTTTTACTGAGTAGAGCCTGAACGCACCATGATGCAAGTCAATTCAACCTTGGTTGACGTCAGCTGTTTAGCTCCATGCTGTCGGCTGGTCATGGGCAATTATAATTGTGATATGAAATTTGCATACAGTCACATGCCTATTATTGATACAGTGCAACACTGTGTACATGTAGCAAAAAAAAGCTGATACAACTTTTTGTGAGGGCATTCCTTATGCCTATTTCTTTGAAGCGGAAATATCGAAATCCTCAAAGATATCACATCAAACTAAGAATCCTGCACGTCTGCAAACTGCAGAACCCACAATGAGACCTTTATTGCCTTGAAGTAATCACCTGCAGGCCACACAGGGAGAGGAATAAAGCATGCCAGGCACAAAAAGAGAACTCATAACCATTAAAGTCAGTACAGTAATTGAATGAAAGGTGGGCTGCTGTTTTATTGGCTGGGGGGCAGGTATGTGTCCTAACAAGATGGCAGGATGCAAGGCTCTTTTGGTTGGTACAGTAGGCGTTGCATCATTAGATTTTAAGAGCTGATTCACTGTTTGGATTGGGCTTAGTCAGATGTGAAATGGCAAAAGAGGGAACGCTGTCGTTACGGAGGGTAATTTCACACAATGATGGATTGACAGAAATCAACGTGTACGTTCCTCCTCACACTCCTCATGCGTGTGTATGCACCTCGGTGTGCGAGCACCTGGCTGTCTTGCGTTCCCTGTATTTGACTTTGGGTATGTGTGCACTGATGTGGTTCAGTGTGTAGGTGAAGACAGGCATTTATATCAGCTGGTAAGTTCTTATCTTGGCAGCCCACACAAACACAATTGCACATCAGTATGCAAGATTGGATGGTTTTAGTGGTAGCAGCGGAACAGTTATAAAACGGGAAAGATCCGTGTGCGTGTGCAAGAATATGTGTTTCTGTGCATTTGTCAGGACGGGCCTAGAGAGCAGGCTGTCAGCCACCGTGGCATATGGCGGGCACCCAGGTGATGAGCCGGTCTCCAGTGCAGGCCTTTTTAATGTGCGTGTGTGTGTGAACCTCTTTCACTCTGATGACCATCTGTGCCCCGCTCTTCAAAGAAGCCCTTTCTGCCCAGACCCATAGACAAATGAATTATTAAACTGCGTTTGCAGGCGACACCCTCACCATTTGTTACCGCCTCTCTGACAGGGAAGACACAGTCTTGAGGAAACAATCACTCAGCGTCTCTGTCCGCACCCTCCCACCTGATTCCCCATCATCTCTGAGTGCCTCTCTCTGGTCCACTTTTCTGTTCCCACATACTCTTCTTTGACATCCTCTTGTAACTGTAGCACTCTTTCACCACCAACTGTCTGCTTATTTGACGTCTCTCTGTCCCTATTACCCCATTGCTTCTGTCTCCCTCCCATCCTCTTTCTCACTCGCCCTCTCATTCTCTTTCTGTCCAAAAAAGTCAATCTTTCTCCCAGCTCCAGCCTCAGGGACTGCGACCGCTTGAGGAATCCAATAAGGTTGATTAAGTGATGACAGTATAATTACAGCGATGGCACAGGTACAATCAATCTCTTGCTTCCTGAATAGGATAAATGAGCCGATCCGGGTCATCAGCGTACGGGAGATAACAACTCGGATGCAGGCGGGAGACTAAGTGAAAGAACCAAATATGAAGAAAGACACAGGTGTTTTTTTTTTTTAAATAAATGTTCTTGACCATTTTTGTGTACTCGGGGTGCAACGGTACACAAAAGTCACGTTTCAGTTCATACCCTGGTTTAGGAGTCGGTTCGTGCAAGCTTGGTATAGCCGAAAAAAAACTTAAAAATATAGAATATTTCAAACACTTCTGTTTTACACCGTACAAACACTGAACACTTTCCCAAAAGGCAACAGGTGACAATAGGCTATACAAACTGAAAAGCATGCTAAGAAATTGAAAATGCCAAAATACATAGAATGATAAAAAAAAACCTAAAACACCTGGTCATTAGCAGGAGGGTTTCAATTAGTTCCACCGTGGCTATATTTAAACCTTCAAAGTATCCAAACAGTTATCATCCCGGTGATTGGCACATCTATGTGATGCCGTCAAATGTGCGTCACAATGGTGGAGCGCCAACACACGGCTCTTGTCTTACAAATAGATCTCTCTCCATTGGTGTCCGGGAACCGGCAGACGGGTCTTCCTGCCTGGTGTTTTGTCCACCATGTTGTGACTGACTTGCACGCCAATCTGATGGTTGTGCTAAACTCGACAAATGTTGCTGATGGCGTACTGCCAAAAGTTTTCCTTGTGAACTGAGGGTTCGATATGAATACACAAACTGTTACAGCCCCTTTGTGTACAATTCTAAAAATATTTCTTGGAAGAAACTGAGAACATCAACTTACATCCTCTACGAGACAGCCATTTAAGAAAAGCTGATAATCTCACATCTGTGTGTCAGTAAGCAGAAGCTCAGGAGCATGTTCACTCTAACCAGTCGTTCAAATAATAAAGACTCAAACATTGGAGATGCAACAGAAGGCCATTCATTGTCAATTGAACCTTGAAACCATGCTAGTTCTTCCCACTACTACTTGAAGACTCAAAAGCGTTCAGAATCACGACAGGTAAAAGTTGAGAAAAGTTCAAATGTATTGAAAACAGAATAAGAAGCAAACTAAGTCAAAGAGAAACTAAGTGTTTTAACTTAACCGTGGTATCACGGCATGAATGATAAACTGATGCATGGACATCGAAAAACACAAAAAACATATTTAAGCAAAGAATGTAAATCACATATTCGGTACAAATATGCACATGCTTCAGGCTTGTCAGAGACAAGAGACTGTCTCTTTGCATCTAATTGTATAAACAGTGCGCCAGTGTAGAATGTAGAACTTTCTAGACAAAGACACATCTATTGGAATTCTTAACTTCTCCACACCTGGTATTAACATGTGGTCACATCTGGAGGTGGTCTCACTCGCATTGGTATTGGATCTCTGCCAGGAGTACATGCAGTCTGTACAGTCTTGCCACATACTTATCCCTTCTTCCATTCCTTGTGTTGTTAACTCTTCCTATTGTGTCTCTACAAACAAAGGCAGTGTTGCTTCAGGAGGTGAAAGGGGGTCTGCTAAGACGTGCAATGTGATAGTCACGTGACTGACGGGGAAGCCAATGGACTTGTTCTAGCAGCTAAGAATCTAGCAGGCAAAGATACCAAAAACTTGGCCTCATGATACTTTTGGCTACGTCCATCTGTCACGAAGCCCACGAGTTGCACGTTTTTGCAGTCCCATGAGCATATTCTGCATCTCTACCTTCTTGACCTGGGATGTGCCATGTTTGTTGACAAGTCCGCTAATGTACTCACCTCTGCATATTTATTCTCATATATGTAGGCAGAATCGAGATAACGAGATTATCCAGATAACCTATCCAGATACCAATTTGCATGTTAATACCAGGAGTCAATGGGATCAAAGTCACGCACAGAGAGGGGGTGACAAATAGAGAAAATAGCATATAGGCAGTTGGGGGAACCCTTTCATCATGAAGGCTTGTTAAATCGGCGTAGGCTTAATTAACAGCTGCAGTGCTCCAACTCCTGAAATGAAATGCAAGTTGGTAGAAAAAATGAATTTTTCTCAAATGGTCTGATTTTTGATGAATCAGTTGTGCCCTTTTGTTGGCCTTAGCGAGATCAGACTGGGGATTCTTTTTCCTCCTGTTTGTTGCTGTTGCAGTGTGCGCCGTCTTGTTTTCTCGCTGAAGTCGAGTAGCAGGTGGCGCGGCATCTGGTCAACATGCTCATAACCCCAACCAAGCTCATCTCATCGCTTCATCTTTCCGGTCCTATGGTCATCATTAGCAAGTGTTTGCAGATATGGTAATTCTGCTTGTGAATTTCATTAATGGCCGATAATGAAATTTCTTTGTGATATACCACAGATGGGAAACCAGGAGCTCTGACCAAAACCAACCTGAGACAGTGAGCTAAGTATAGGCTGAATCATTTTAGGCAAAAAAATTCATGACATCAGACATCACTTCTGCAATCATCAAATGAATATGTTTATGTTTTACATCTGAATATCTTCAAAAGCCAGTCATCTACGAGAACAATTCAATTTAATTTAAAAAGCCGTTCTGCACTTTAAAAGGGTCAGGTGTTCTGGGTGTTTGACATGGGAGCAGAGGGTGCCTTTCATCTTAAAAGACTTATGAAAAGAGCCATATTCATGCTCATAACTCATTGAGACTCTCCCACTCCTTTGAAGGGAAATTAACCACAGTTAAAATGCCTTTGTCAAGTCAGACAATCAAAGAATTAATGGCAGCTCGGTGAATATTTTAATATCTACAAAGAAATTGAATCTGCCATCTGTTTCACTACAAGATAGTGAATAATAGCTGCGGAAAGCCATATTTCAACGGGACAATGATTTTGGTTCCAACGGGTGATTTTCACAGCCAATAATACGGCTGAGTGTTGTATCAAAAGATTTACAAAAGTATCTTGGAAAAAGAGATGGAAAACAGAAAGAGTAAGACGCATTTTGTGATGTCGGGCCGATATCAAAGCTGTGCAAAACATGAAACATATTGCAGAATTTGCTCCTCATGGCGCCATGGTTCAACATATACACACACATCAGAGTTCATGTTCGCTCCCTTCCTCAATCACTCACTATCTCTTGCTCCATCTCCTCCGTCCCTCTCTCCCTTACCGCTCCACCACGCCTTTCAAACGTCTGTCAATATGGACTTTATTTTGCCGATTTAATTGGCATTGCTCGTGCTGGCACTGGGACCTTGCATAAACAATGACGCAACGGTTTGGAAACTCCTCGTGATGAACGGAAGAGGAGAATAAAATAAAAGAGAAGAGCACTCATTCCTCGCTCCTACCCTCCTCCCTCGTCTGTCCATTGGGAGGAGAAGCTTAAGTACTTTGGAGCTGGAGTGTCTGTCTTTCACACATCAAACGATTTGTTTTATCCGGTTCATATTCTCCCCTTCAGACCCTGCGCAGCCTGATAGGGCTTTGATGATGAAACGTAGAGGACATCCGTGCATTATATCGGAATTGGTTTGCACAAAGGTGTGTGTGTGTGTGTGTGTTTCTTCATCGCTCCACAACAACGTAGCTCTTGTTCAGACAACAATGCAAACAGCATACCTCATTCTCACTACCTGTGCCGATCCAGAACTGTTGTCATCTTTTCCTCAGTCTCCCTTTATTTCGCACACTTTCTCTCCCTCTCTCCAAATTGTTAGAGTACATAAAAGGAAATGAAGGATTTCCTAAACACCTATAAAAGCTAAGTATCAAGAAGAAACCATGGATGATTCGTAGGGAGGGTAAGAGGGCTTTGTCTGTGAAGTTTGCTCACACGTGCCTACATTGCTCTAATCAGTATTCGAATGCATCGTTTCAAACATTTATTTTTTAGATACGCATTACCCCAATTATCCCCAATAGCCAGTGAAGTAAGTAATAGTAAACCCACATTATACATTATGCATCAACAATCATTATTCTGAGTTATATACCCTCTGATAGCCAACATCAGAATTACATCACAGTGTTCGCTGGAGGCAAAAGAAAGGAAAGACTGGAGGCAAACACAAATCACACCAGAGTAGTGGGCTAAATTTACATATCGAACATGTCATCTTGCGGTGTTATTGGATGCCAAAATAGATACATTTGAGATGTCAAATTGATTCAAAGGCTCTAGGGAACTACATTATTGGCGTAGCGTTTCAGGGAAATGTTTGTAATGCGCTAAACTATTAGAGAGATGGAGAGATGGCCTGCTGTTGGGTTCATTTTCAGCATCATGGTGCTGGCTACTTAGTAAGTTTGCTGGTTCCGCCGTCTCTCTGGTCGTAGAAAATGATCGGAAAACAAAGTCCGTTTGTCCGTCTGTTGTTGAAGCAATACGTTTCATTAAATTAAATTAATTTAGCGGCTGGCTAGTTAGCTAGCTACCTTGCCTATTCCGTCATGCTTTCTTTGTGGTAAATTTCCATTATTGGCTTGTAGTGACTTGAAAAAGCTTTGTAGCTTGTTATCACGATATAGAGGTGAAAATGGCACTTGAGAGGTTAAGCAGTGAATCGGAGAAATAAAACTTTAGGTTACTTGCGTGACCCCGGTTCTCACATTGGGAACTTCTACGGCGTGACCTCATCTCCTCCTCCAGTTGGGCTTGGTAAGCCATTAGGAGAGAAGTGGCATTGAGATCAATGCCCGGACCAACAGTGCTGCTGCCTTGTACACCTTATCTGTCAAACTGGATTGGAAATGGTCCGCTCTGGACGGGTGATCGGGCCCCGGGGACGACAGGGTTCTTTTCGGGCGGAGGTGAGCCGCCACCAAGGGCTCCACTGGGGGCATTTTACAGAAGCCATGGCTCTCCATTCCCTCACAATCAAGCATGGAACTGCCTGTCACAGGATGCTTCTCTCTGAATGGTTTATTTCGCCAAGAGACAGCAAGTTCTTCCAGTAATTCTGGGAAAACCTGTCCTCTTCACTTTGGGAAACGTTTTCCCGTCATAACGGGATTGTTACACCTCAGCCTGGACTTCAGGCCATTGGATCTTGAGCTTAGCAGCCGTGCTTTGCACACAAGTCCGATATGGGAGAATATCAGTTCCTGTCACACGCTGGAACCGCCATTGAGGTTTTATGTTTTGAAACCCGACTGAACAGTAGTGAAGAGTCGTCATCCAACCACCGACCCACCAATCGAGTCATCTGCCACTTCCACCAAATAATCCAGCGGATCTGCCGCAAGGTAGAGCCCAGGTATTGCTACACTGTGATGCGTTAGCACGTTGAAGCTAGCGCTAGTTTGGGGAAATAGTTTCTACTTTCGTGGGGCATTGTTACCATGTTGCCACTTTGGCTAGCTGCTGAAAGTATTGCTATTCACAGTTATCAGCTCAGACTACTGTTTGGTCACAGATTAGTAAGAGCGGTAAGTTTCTAAAAACTGAGCTGACCGTGAACAAAGCACCTGGTGACAGAGTTATCGTATTAGCCGTATTCTGAATGAATGCAACTGAAGCATAATGCTTTATCCTGTCCACTTGACTCTGTTGTGTTGTCTGTTGTGGCCGCTCTGCCTGAGTGTGTGTGTGTGTGTGTGTGTGTGTGTGTGTGTGTCTCCCTCTCTCTCACCCCCGCTCTGGGTCAAACAGCGACACAGACCTGCAGCACTAAATACATCCATGAAACAGACAGAGAGCAGAGGAGAGAGAGGGAGACAGCAATGTGACCTGGTGGCCATGTTTTGATAAAGTCCCGACCTCACCTGCACACTGTTATTAGCTGGGGGCTTCACACCCACTGCCCAAAGGCTGATGCCTAGAAACCAACATAGCAAAATAAGCAGAAGGCAGAAAGCAGGGTCTCTGCAAATACAGACACTGCCACACACTTATAGTGGGTCAGAAGTGATGATTTAATCTACATGTTTTTTGGGAAAAAGCTGTTTTGAAATACAGGAATAATGTTGTATTCGTTATTCATGGATGGACCTTATTACCTTATTTAAGATGTAAGGTGTTTGAACCATATTTTAATGATTATCAAGATAACATTTTTTTTTGGCCAGGACAATCGTTACAAAACATGATGATGATGCCGTTTTGTAAAAAGTTTGAATTCATGTTTCATTAGAGGTTGACATTAGTCTTTGTGTTGGAGTCATTTTACTAATGGATATACTTTGAATACACAGTGCAGCATGGGATACAAGATTTTACCATCCACGACAGAAGACAATGTCTTTTTTTTATTATTAGTGCTTCATTCTGTTCCTAAACCTTAGTCTCGTGCTGAGGATTGTGTCCTGTATCACACTTGCATTCAGTGCAAATAGCTCATATATTCACAGCTTTATAATGCTGCTCCCTGCTGCTCATAATTGACAGGTCACTGCTGCTGTCAGCTGGGACTGAGTGACAAGTGACCTGCCTCACAAGATAAGCAGCACTATGTTAGCTTGTTAGCTCAGCCTGTTCTTCACATTTATCTGGCAGCCTGTAAAGTGGCTAAAAGACCCGTGATGTGACCAGCTAATGTCAAAACATGGATATCACTGCCAGTGTGTTAGTCATACCACCTTCTGTCAAATACATACAGCTTGATTAAACTCATCCATATGACATTTTCATTGTCAAGTTAATATTCCTCTTAGACTGATTAGGAATGTCACAAGAAGAGATACTGTATTGTTTGTTCTACACAGTCCTGCTTGACTAATTTACAGAACTAACGACTGATGAAAATTGCATTGGGAATTGGAAAATGCATTATAATGCATTTAAGCTCTATTTTGTAAAAATAAGCATTGGGCAAAGGTTAACTATAACGTTATAATTATGTGTTTAGATGTTATCTTGTAAAATTTAGTTTTCGGCGACAAACTTGAAGTGGATCATCAGGAATTAATCAAAAAATTGCAAAAAAGTATGGAAATGTTAATAAACTTCATTGTTTTTCTTTTGTTTTGTGATTAATACACTTGTATTGGTATGCTGGTATTGTGACATCCCAAAAAACAGCAACATGAAAGGAAATTGATGGACTTAATTAAACCTTTGGTGAGTCCTGCCCCTCGAGGGCAGACTATAGCATAGCATTAGCCAGCTCAGACCAGGGCCCAACTGCTATCCACGCCTCCCCATTGGACTCGTGTGCAATTGTTTCAGGTTTTCTTTATTTTCAGGCAGGTTTGGTGAATTTCAAGCTAGTCATGGTTAAACATTGTGCCTGTGTCACGTGTAGTAGGGATACTTTGTACCTGTAAATAAAGGTTTTAAATATGTAAGGTGTCTATGTAGCACATGTGGAGCTAACATTAGCAGAGTACAACAAATCAACACCTCTATGCTACGCTTGCTACTGAAGGTATGCTGAATGTACACATGCTGCTCTTGCTTTTTAATGATTGTAACAGTGAATGACATAAAGGATCCTACAGAGAAAGACTTTTTTGTTGAAGAGTAAAATCCTTTTTCATTCAACCAGAAACAGCAGCTACAGCTCTCTCTCTCTCTCAATTCACAGTGTTAGGTGTGAAAATATCGGAAGTGGAGCGAGAAGGGGGTCGGGTATTAGAGAGGCAGCGGGGGGCGGAACAGCTGTTGTAAAGCCTGAATATTTTCACATGGAACGCTGGTAGTTAAGGTAGTTGTGAAGCTGGTGATCGTTTGAACGGTGGAAAGACTAACCAAGAGCAGTTTGGTGAGTTTTATTTTGTTTGTTGAAGGAGTAGCAGCGAAGGGCCAGTTGGTGTTGATTGTTTGTTGCTTTGATGAATTCTGATGAATTTAAACTTCATTACTTGTGTTATTAGTTGTGTATACAATCATTTCACATAACTAAGAAATCAAGATCTTTTAATCAGTATAAAGTGAATGCACTCAGTTGGCTACACATTATTTCTGACTTGGTTACATTCTGACTCGCAGTGACTGATGCACAACACTGGCCAGAACTCAACAAACCCAATGAGAGCAATTCATTTTCCTGTTCTTAGTTGGATTCTTTGTCACAGAGCATGTTAGGAGTTGTTTTGACAGCATTGGTTTAGACCTGCTCCTAAACCTAAGAACACAATCAATCCAGAGTTGTCCTTCGGGAATGTTTTTTTTTATCCAGCCGAGGAAATGGCGGCCCGTGTCTGGCACTGGAAATACCAGCTCATATGTCTCAAAGCTATCACTGTATGAGACGCTACATCATGACCATGAGTCAGACTCCAACTAAACCTGCATGGCCTGGAGCCACTACATGTGTCACCGCAGCGAGCTGGAAATATCACAGCGCTGTACCCTTGCCACCGCTGTACTTTGGCATGACAAAGAGCCAGTGTTCTGAACGTGCACAACATCACAAAATGTCCGTAGCTAGTCACATCGCGGCATTACACTTCCCTGCCTTCACATCCCCTTCCGTCAACCCCATTCTTCCATCCCTGTTTCTGTCAAAAGCCCATGATCAAATGCACTCACTTAGATTTATATAGTTCCATTTCCCCCCTCCTGTCTCACCTCTCTTCCTCTGCTCTCTAATCCCTTCCTCCACCTCTCGGGTCACCATGCATCTCTCGCTCGCTATGGGTTTCTAGGTGAACATATGCATTTTCCTCTTCGAGACGCATTGATATTCAGACTTCTCAGCTGTTTGAAAATAGCATTTGGCAGGAAAGTAAGGCCACGCAACGAGCACAGTGGTTCTCCTCCGGTCCTATTTTTGATTGATTAACCCTTCGTGTCAGAGATTGTGTGATAGATGGTCGAGCCGAACAGCCTCAACATCTCCCCTGTCACTATAACGGCATAAAAAATCATTTCATTGGTCAGGCTCGGCGCTAAAAAAAATCTCCAATTTGTCAATTGCCTGCACGTGTGCAAAATGGTAAGTTAGTTAAGATTCCTTTAAATGAAAATCATTTTAGAGATGTAATACAAGATGGGATTTACTTCTTTTCTTTTTAAAGCATTGTTATGCAGACGACACGAGCACGGAGAATGATAATTGGATAAAGGGAGTTCATGTTCAGTGGAGTGCAAGCCGACACTCTGATCAGTGATATTAAAAGGCATGCACTTCACTTAAAGTTTAATTTGGAATGTTTAAGAGCAGTATTAGCTTCTTGTTTTTCTTTTTGATTCCTCTAATCTTCCTCTTTCCACTTTGAAATCCCAAGTGGACTATTCACAACATGAAAGTGACTATTCACTTTCATGTTGTCTGCTGAACAACATCAAAAACACCCTGAGAACATTCGATCCCTATTACAAAAGTAGAGTTAACACGTTGCACGCTGCTTAAATATTTATCTATTGGGGCCTGTTGACCTTGTTTGTATCCAGGTTTGTAATTGAGATTTAGTTTGAAGATCCTCTTCGTATGGAATACGAGCAGTTCACATCTACATAAGACAGAATGAATCTCAAATGTGCCTCAAGTAAGGGTTAGGGCTCAATAGCATTGATCCAAATCCATCTCAGTATGAAATACAATTTGAATCATCCCTATCAATTTTAGCATTCAGTATACATTTGCAAGCAACTTAAGTTAAATAACCAGATGAACACGATACGTTCATTGTTGTGACCTTTTTAAATCTAACTTGAACTTTAATTTGAGACCGACTGTCGAGGCATTCCAGGCTGCTGCAGCAGAGATGACTTCAAGATAGAAGCTGGAGATCACATTCAGACATGATGCGCACAATACATATATTACTGCAGCTGCCCTTGACCGAAGATTTCCTGCCATAAGATGAGAGCCCTAAACGTGCAAGTCAAAGTTCAAGCTCTTGCACTGCATGAATAAAAAAGGGAGGAAGAAGAAACACGGCAACATCACTATGTGGAACAGGATGACTCGGCAAATACCAAACTACCAGTTTCAGACCGGAGGCCGGTGTGTCTGCTGGACACTTTGCTTGGCTCAGATTCAACAGTGAGAGGACGATGGATGTGATTAAGGCGATGATACTCCCGGTGAAATGGTAAGGAAGAGGTACTAACGTACTTTGGAGAACTGCCTATCCCAAGGATGACAACCCCACTCAAATGGTTGAAGATGCATGAAGCAATGTCACACAGTCGTACTGCAACAGCAACCCCAACCAAACCCCAACCAAACGCCATCTAAACCCCATCCAAACCCCAACCAAACCCCATCCAAACACCATCCAAACCCCAACCAAACCCCATCCAAAACCCAATCAAACCCCATCCAAACGCCATCCAAACGCCATCCAAACCCCATCCAAACGCCAACCAAACCCCATCCAAACCCCATCCAAACCCCAATCAAACCCCAATCAAACCCCATCCAAACGCCATCCAAACGCCATCCAAACACCAACCAAACCCCATCCAAACGCCATCCAAACCCCAATCAAACGCCATCCAAACGCCATCCAAACCCCATCCAAACCCCATCCAAACGCCAACCAAACCCCATCCAAACGCCATCCAAACCCCATCCAAACCCCAATCAAACCCCATCCAAACCCCAATCAAACCCTATCCAAACGCCATCCAAACGCCATCCAAACGCCATCTAAACACCAACCAAACCCCATCCAAACGCCATCCAAACCCCAATCAAACCCCATCCAAATGCCATCCAAACACCATCCAAACCCCAATCAAACGCCATCCAAACGCCATCCAAACGCCATCCAAACGCCATCCAAACCCCAACCAAACCCCATCCAAACGCCATCCAAACACCTCTTCTCAGCTGCAGGAAGCATCACAAAGCAAAGAGCAAACCTGACTTCAGAGCATACATGCTTACACTCCCCAGATGTAATGCTATTTATATATATTTAGATTGTCCTGTGAACTGACTAACATTCCAATTACTAACACACAGCTTAAAATCTTTTTTTGCACTATTTATGTTGGGCTGAATTTATGTTATTAATCTTTAATGTGAATCATGGCCAAAAATCTTTTTTTGCACTCTATTTGTTTAGCTGAATTTTATGTTGCACTTCATCTTTAATGTGCATGATGCCCTAAATCTTATGTTGGTCTTAATTTATATTGGACTGATGGACATTTCTATTACTAATAGATGCTTTTTAACTCTTGGCACTTTATTTGGGAAATGAATCTAATCAGAAAATGCTTGAGAGATCAATCGATAAAAAGATAATCGTTGGTTGCTTACACGTGGTGAAGTTGGGTGCCAACAGGCTCCACACTGTCGGCCTCTTCTCTTTCACATACACACACACACAAACGCCCACACTTGCACTCTTTCAAGTCACCTGAACAGCTGCTAATGAATTGTAGTTGGACACATTAATAAACCTTTGATTCTCAGGGGCTCGCCACAGCAGCCGCAGTGAAAGCAGATGCAAATTGCCTCCATTGTAGAATGAGAGTGAGGGCTAGCTTTGTGCTCCCAGACATAGATTTCAGCCCAGTAATTATCAGTGCACTTTACACAAGAACGTGGAACAAAATAATGATTTGTACCCAAATCCTGAGTAAAATAATGAATTTAAAATGTGTTTTTTTTCCCGTATTTCCGAACAAGAAGGCCAGCATCAAAGCAATGCTGTGAGGGCAACATGACAGTACAATCTCTGACGTGAAGTGCAAGAGCGTTTAAGTGATTCTACTTTATTGGAGAGATCTCATCTTTGGCTGATGCAATTTACTTTGCAATGCGTTTACTGGGGGGCTTTTGAACAGGATGCCCAGAAGCAATGAAACACTGTCATTGAAAAACAAAATTGAAGTAACATTTTAGTGACTCAATGCTAGATGAAAGATCTCCAAATTTGGCCACATGGAATTTAAACACTTTTTTCTCCTCTCTGCTGTTAAAAAAAAAAAAAAAAAAAAAAAGCAAAGCAGTTTGATACCAATCATGGATTCAAGGCGTGCGGAGAAGGAAGAAGCTGTTTGAATGTTGATCAAACACAACTGTATGGTATGATTTTGCAAGGCTGAAAAGAAATATATTTCCACCATCTTCAATGGGTGCCAAGCAGAGGGCTCCTCTCATTACTGCTCCCTGTGATGGGTGTGAACCTCCACTCCGTGGCAGTGAGCTGCCATCTTAAGCTGTCACAGCCCAGAAGATATGGGACAAAACTTCCCCTTTAATCAGGAACCATCACATCCCCTTTAATCAACTCAACTGTCCATGCCATGTCACTCTCTTTGCTTCTGACGCACCGTGTACACATGAGGATTGCCTCTTCGACGTATCCAAACTCGTCCTCATTAAAAATAACATCCTGGATTCTGAACAGACTAAAAAAAACCGACAGAATTCAAATGAAGTTTTGGACTGTGATAAGTTAATTTCAATTTGGATGAGGCTAACAATGCCAGTGCTGGACTTGATAATGAAAAACCTCATCGCAACCTTTTTTAGGAGGTCACACGGGGGCTGAAGAGTTTTCGCCACCACTTTGATTGTAAAGTACTCATTTGAAGGAACGAGCTTGAATAAGAAAAAGAGAAATCATTCACTTTGAATAGCCTCCGAGGTAGATCTTGTCTCTTCAAAATGTCATTTAAAATATGTTTCACCAGGGTAACACCCGGCAGTGCATTAGCCTGAGTTTTTATCTAGAGGGGGTGGTTTTACACTCATAGATATATGGCTTTTGTGAAGGCTCATCGGCTGTATAAATAGTGTAGTTTTCCATAAGCTGTCATGTCCTTCTGTTCGAGTCGTTGCATTCTGAACACACTTGATGTTTTTCCTCTTTCTCTCTCCTTCTGTTGTGGGTGCTGAGGAAGCTACATGGTCGTCGTAAATAATGTTCCGAGTGCTGCCGCTGCTCGTCGTGAGTCGCGGCAGTTCGACATCGAGGCACTTTGGATACCTCATGTTAAATTCAGCTATTTGTCGAAACCCTGCAGCTGCTGCGGATGATTAAATCTCAGCAGTTGCTGACCTCCTGCCAAAGATCAGGCCGAATCTCCATAACCACAGCAAGACCTTAATCTGCACTCCCACCTTCAAAAAGACCTTCTTCGTTCCTACAAGCATTTAAATGATAATTAATACTTAAGCCGCCAATTGTAACGGCAACCCACAGAGAAGGGGAAACCTGCTCTATGCCTGACTATTTTACTCCGAAGACGAAATCGCTGTCCACACTAAGGCTGACAGACGGGCTACTTTGAGGCCCCATGAATAACAACTAGCCATGGAAAACGCTGTGGCCTCACTCAAGTAGGTGTCAGGAAGTCAAGTGGGTTTTGTGTTATCTCTTCATACTTTCAGCTGCCTATTAGCATAGCTATTCAGACGGCAAGGCCCATGGCCCACAATGGGAATAGAAAGGGGAAGCCAATCTCTCTCTCTTACTTCCCTCTTTATGTCTTTCACTCTCGAGTCTTTCTCTCCTCTCGCTCCCTCACTCCTAACTAATCCGCTAAGTCCCATGGGGGGCTAGAAGTCGTTGAGTTCTGAAGTGGCTTTTTGTCTTTTAGTTTTGTGTTGGGAAGTGGGAAGTCCACCTGCTCTGAAGAATTTCAAAAAGGTAGTGTGAGTGGACGCAGTGTGTGTGTGTGTGTGGTTGAATGTGTGGACTTGCATGCAGTCTCAGAGGTTTGCTTCGGAAAGTTGAGCCCCTGAAATATTCTGTGAAGTGGGTCGTCTTATTTAAAGGGTAACTTGTAATTTATATGAGAAGGAAATAACAAAAGTCAGTTCTGTGTCCTTAAATTCAATACACCACATTTAGTTCCAGCCCTAAACTATGTCTTTGTCTTACTGAAACATAGCGTGCTCTACGTGCACTCATTGCGCTTCTTATGGCAGGAGTCTTCTGCAAGCTGTGTGACAGTCAGGTTTGTTAATTACGTTCATTGTGCCGTTCATAATTATCATTTTGGGGTGTTGGTTATGGAGGGAGACGTGAAGGGCTGCGCCGTCAGTGTTGCAGACTTGGCGACTATCTCGTTAGAATAAGTCACTTTTTTAAATGTATTGCTTGACAACACTGGGCTGAATTTTTACAGTTGGATGATTTTTTTAAATCAAGCGTACTCCTGCTTTAAAGCGGAGTATCCCTTCTGTCAGACTTTACTGCCCAGGCCTATGACACACAACACAATGATTGCAGAATAGAATGGGTGGACGAAATGCCTATAAAACATTTGTTATGTAGAAACGGGGACAATTGTCTCACCTAGTGGTGGATGTTATTTGTCTATTTCATATTTTGGTAATATTTGGTACAGCTAAATAAAGTCTTGTGTCTACGCAACTGAAGCTTTCCAGGGTCCCAAACACTTGTCACCCTTTAGGTCAATGCGTACTTGTATATCGGCTATGCTTTTTAATCCAGCTCCACCACACCCCAGCTGTGAGCTTTTAAAAAATGACCATATTGTAGAAGTGCTAAAACGTACTTTTTAAAATAGAGGCACGACCTAAGCTGACTGCGAATGGTACATTATGGTGTATGCTGGCAAGCAATCAAACTACACACACTCGGCCATGTTATTTTTGGGGAATATTGATTGAGCCTGTTGCCATACTAAATGTTCATCTCATCTTTAGCTCCTCTCCTGTTCCACTCCAGCGTCAGCCATTCAGCTGACCGAACCAGCAGCCCTCTGCCCGTACAATGTGCGTTTCACTGTTGCTATGTCATATTGATCCTTCCCCCTCACTTTCCTCTCTGCCTCTGATGGCTTCTCAATAAGTGCATAGATCTATGATTGATTTTACCATTGGATGTCTCCTTACAGTCATTATGAGAGCGTATGGAGGGCCCATAATGGGATCTGATGGCTGTGAGTGTTCACAAATCACTTTCCCATTGAACCGAAGCTTGATTCAGCCGACTTCGGTTGAGATCCTGTACCAGAGAATCCACTTTAAACACACATTGATATCTTTTGCACCAATCCATGCTTTTTACCGGCATGATAGTTTTGTGTCTGCAGCTCCATAAGAGAAGATATTTTGTGTTCTACATAACGAAAATTCACTCCAGCCCTTCCCTTACTGGTTAGTCTTGTGGCCTCTTCTTCTTACTTCTAAATCCTCTATTCCACACCATTCCTTCTCCCTCCCTCTATCCCTCGCTAGCCGTGCCATGACCTTTTTAGCGGCTGCTTAAACAGATTAGCTGTTATTAAGAGCTATGCACTGCTGATGACTCTTTCATGAGGTAGGGCCCTGGTCCCACGGGGGAAGGAGATTGGAGGGAAAGAAAGGACAGGTTGGATGCAGACTGAAGGGGGACAAAAGGCTGAACTATGGGTGAACAGGTAGGCATATAGGTTCGGGAGGAGCGAGTGGATCCTGGAGAAGACATGATGGAGAAATGGGTAAGATGTGTAATGAAGTTATTGGGAGAGAGGTACTAGAGTGGACTTAAAACCAGAGATAAATGACATACACAGGAATGGGAAGAAGCTGCTAAATAGTGGTCAAACTATTGCTCTAGTAATGTGCTTATTGTAAACGGTTACATTTCTGCATCATTTTCTAACTCTTCTGGTGTTGTAACCATAGACTGTATATAGGAAGTGAACGTAGACATCGTGACATCACCCATTGGTTTGTGTACTGCCGTTTTGAAGCCTCGAGTTTGCCGATTTCGCAGTCGCCATCTTGGATTACGGCCATGTTGTTTTTTCCGCAACCAATGAACAGAAGTTACCATAGTTGGAAAGCGGAGGATTGACATAGAGACGCCGTATGCGGCTCTGGTTGCGGCAGCGACCCATCAATCCCAGTAAGCCCGCCCTAAAGCATACTCCTCTTTATGGTTCATTTGACTCTAAAAGGGACCATAACTTACTAAATGAAAACCATGTTGTCTTGAAAAAGACCATAAACTCATGTTTACAATGTTTACTGAGTTAATAAAACAAGTGAAGAGGAGGGTCATTTTCTCAGACTTCCATACAATCAGACTTCTTTTGCAACCGGAGGAGTCGCCCGCTGCTAGTCAAAGAGAATGCAAGTTTAAGACACTTCCACATTGGCTTCACTGGGCAGAACCGGAGGTTGCTTCCTGGTTATACCGGTATTCGATTTTTATGATCTGATAACCGTCTCAGAAAATATCACTGTATCACGTTATTATTAACAGTTACAGACTCTTACTGGAATGATAATATAATTATTACAATAAACGTGATAATACAGCGCTGTACCGCGATACAGGTATATTGTTACAGCCCTAAGATCAAGTTTTTAAAAAGCCAATCCTGTTGTTGAGAGATTATACTACACATTTCTTTTTGAGTTATGTTTTAAGGGGAAACACAGTTTCTGCCTGGATTATGTTCCCTGTTAACTTTTTCTTCATGTAGGAGGGATGACAGAAAATCGAGAACAAAAGCACTTTGGTTCGGGTAGAGAGAGCTGGTGTGTTCAGTTAAACAAGCCTCCTGTGTTGTCCATTGTTCTTCAAGTCAGTTTATTTGAATTTAAAACCAAAACCAATCCCAACTGGGTGCTGAAATATAGCCATGAAAACAATATGCTTTATTTGCTGACAGCAGATATTGTATCAAAAGCACTGATATTGCAGGCAAAAACAATGAAACATGTCAGCTATGAAAGTGTTCAGAATCAACAGTGTTTCTTCAATATCTTGACAGAAAACATAATCCAGGTGGCACTATGCTTTTTACTAAATGTATTTAATGTTGCAAATCAATAGTGCATAAACATAATTTGTAGGAGACAGGGTTGTCAACATTACAAGATTCATGTATAGTTTTGTATATGTTACAAACCAATCACAAGAGAGGTGGAAGTGACACTTTAAATGCTGCATCGATAATGAATCTCATTTAGTAAAAACTACATAACAGTTTCCCACCATGGTACGTTACACATAACTGTCTTGAGTCCATGGTCTCCCCCGCCAGATGTCAAATGTATTTCACTCAGGAAAGACAAGTAACTAAAGAAAAGATAATTGTTGTTTGATGATAAAGTCCTGACAGACAAAGACAAGATGAAGAGTCTTTGGCACTTCGACTCTACAGGGAGATTTGTGATCGAGGGGCGTCTACCCTGAACAGCAGCAAGATGAATCCCCTGTGGAGTCCACACACTGGTGGTAGCTGATGATTCTCGTGAGACTAGTAGGCTGAAGGTGCCTGATGAATCTGCATCGACTGGGCGGTGATGTAACGCTAAAGGCTTATTTAAAAAGAGACGGCAGCAAGATGACGCACTAATAATGTAGGGGGCTTCCCTGTGCTATTGGATAGAGGAGACCAGCGTATGAGAACGGCTGATATCACGATTGACGTGAACACAAGGAAGCCATCAGTGAGTATGCGTTAGAGGAGTGACTGGCGGGATGAATGAGAAATACAATTCAGGCCTTAGCATGAAACAATGTTGTCTTCCCGAGTCCTGACTGACCTGATGCTAGAACGGTCACAGCCCGGCTCAGAGACTGCTACAGAACAGGGAGACAAACTGTAGTGACGTGTGTGTATGGATCTGTTAGCGGTGTGTACAAAGGAACAGAACTCAAACACAAACCAGAGCAGCTGAGTCATGCCGGTGACGAAAGCATCTTCCCCCAGAGAGCGAGGCAGCCGAATGGAGTATTTAAGGGCTCAGGTGTGGCTCACACAGCTGATGAGCCTCCATTCAGCACCTGCAACCAACATCCACCTGCACAGCAACAGGGACACCTAGTGTATGGGAGGTGGAGGGTCCTCCCAGTATGCAGAAGCATCACAGCCCGATCCATATTGGCTCAGTCATGTTTGAATACAGTCAATGTGGAACAATTCCACGATGGAGATCTATGAGTAAAAGCCTTAAAGGCAACATACATGGACAAATACACAAGAAATGGAAGTTTATAATGCATGTATTTGTCCAAAGAAGTAAGAGTGAAAGTACTGTTTATATCATGAAAAATAAATCAACAATTGGAGCTAATTCTCCAATTGTTGAATTTTTATTTATTTTCCCCCAAAAACTCATTACTCATTACACTCTCTGATACGACTCATGATGCGTCACTGGCTGTGCGTTGGCCAAATTATCAAACACACTCACATTTCTCAGCTCAGTTGAACTCCTCCCAGAACACACACACACACACACACACACACACACACACTTCTCTCCCGATAAATTGTGCTAAAAGAACAGTTCCATTCAATTTGCAGGTTTTATCGATCCTGTAAAGTAATTAGTGAGAGTTATTATAAACAGAGAATGATCTGTGTTGGTTGTTGGACGCCTCTCTGTGTTATGTAGTCACTAATGTATACAGTGCCAAATTTAAAACTTGTCTTTTATTCCTCGCTGCTGACAACTGATTGTAATAACCATACAAATTGCTCCTTGTGGGTCCTCGCTTTGCTTCTTCCCCTTTCCTCTCTTTCTCCTGAGCCAGCACCATTCATTATTCTGATCCAACAGAAATGGAAAAAGAAGAACTCAAGGTCACATTTCATCAGCTGCTGTTGTGTGCTGAAGCATATTTCTTCCTTAGAACACCTTGACATTTCTGTTAGAGAGCATTTTTTCCATCTCCTGGTGAAATATGCTAGTCAGTGCTGTCTGTGTGCGTTGGTGTGTGAGGGTGAGAGGTATAAAGTGTGTGTGTATTTGCGCCTGTGCACCTGCCTGATATGTGCTGTGCGTGAGTGTGATGTACAATCTAGTAAATTGAAGCAACGTGAAGATTGGAGTATCGATGGATCAATACATTGGTATAGCGCGGTGGTTATGAGCCCCGTCAGAGGGTGTTTGTCATTCTTTTGTGGACCGCATTTATGGTATTTTTGTCTCCATCCAATATATCTTTTCCCATTGGATGCAATTAACATTTACTGACATTCTAATGGACACTTTTCTATAATCCTGTGTGATTTCATAATCGTTGAGTCCCTCAACTGGCCCTGCATTGTCAGTTACATGATTTGATCATTTTCACTGTAATTATATCCAAACATTTACGAATTCATTCACTTTTCTCTGCATTTCCTCAACCACCATCACATTCCAAGGTGAGTACATGTCAAAACTGTCTTACCTGTCCACACACACACGCACACACACACACACACGCACGCAAACACACACACACACACACACACACACATGCACACACAATAGCATGCTAGAAAACCCCCGACTTTATTAAGCAAGTGCTCCAACTTGTGAAAGTGATGTTTTTAATTATCTCAGTGCAGAGGGCTCGGCCACAGATTAGAATCAGTCTGGAAGCATCGGCGACAGCAAATCAGGAAGAAGCACCGGTCACTGATGTGACGGCTCTGCTGCCAGAGGGGCAGTGCGGCCAGATTTACCCCCCCACTCTGACAACTGTAGAAGGTATCGCACATATTGTTCTAATGAGGACCACACTGGCAGTCCTCTGTGCCCTTCACTCTGCATGGGGAGAGGAGAGGGAAATTAATGCACATGGGGGGGGATATGTACTGTAGGTAGTATAGCTGGGGGGG
>NW_022280061.1:5043335-5063248 GCF_004355925.1 Anarrhichthys ocellatus | reverse complement strand
AGGTACTGTAGGTAGTATAGATGGGGGGGTAGGTACTGTGGGTGGTATAGAGGGGGGGGCAGGTACTGTAGGTAGTATAGATGGGGGGGTAGGTACTGGGGGGGGTATAGGGGGGGGGGGGCAGGTACTGTAGGTAGTATAGATGGGGGGATCGGTACTGTAGGTAGTATAGATGGGGGGATAGGTACTGTAGGTAGTATAGCTAGCTGTTCAGTCTTTATGCTAAGCTAAGCTAGCCAGCTGTAGCATCATGTTGACTTGACATCGATCTACTCCTCTAACTCTGCAAGAAAGCAAATGAGCAGATTTCCCAAAGTGTGGAGTTATTCCTCAAAGTAAGTGAGTCCGACCCTTTCCATCAATAAACAGTACGCTTAATGTCATGATTTGGTGGAGTTGCACACATCAACGCAAACAGGCGAGTGTTAACAAGTTCTACTGTTAAGTTATCATGTAAAACACGGTTTGGAATATCAATAAGCAATTTAGAATGCATTTGTGCCTCCTCAGCCTAAATTGGCACAGGAACAGAATCAGCATGAACACAAAACTAAAGCAAAACATCAACACATGAGTCCCACAGCTGAAACCCTGTAAAACAAATGAATACATTTGTAAATGCATGTCCAGTGCAAACTGCTCAACTAGCAGACACTGCAGACATTTTAGTTGAGGGAGAATTCACGAGCGACACACTGTAGCTCTGAAAGTGCACAATATGTACAGCCGAACGGCTTACAGAACGTTCTTAGATATCATTCATGTCAATAGCTGGCAATGTGATGATGAGCCATGAGCACAAAGCAGGTCTCACTGAAGTCATGTTGGGGGAGAAAAACAACTTTTACTCAATATTAGATAAAAAAAAAAAAAAAAGATGCTCTCTGGCTGGCCTCCAATTAGTCCGAGTACCTGTAGTAGAAAATAAGTCTTTTTTTCTTTTTTTTTTCTTTGTCTTGATTTTCGGCAAATCATATTTTGTTTTGTTGGAGATTCTGTTCGGATCACTTTCAAATGCTCCAGCTGAAATAACAAGACTCGCATAATGGTCCTCTGTATTGACTCCAACCCAGTTTATTACGAGAGGGTTCCAAGCCCCCGTAATTTGCAATCGACCATCAGCGGACTGTGCGTGTGTGTGTATATTTTAGTCTTATTATGTTTATTGGGTTTTGATAATTATGGACCATTCTTATTAAGGCTTCCTCAAATACTCTGTACGCTGAACCAAGCTATGTAAGGCATACAAGCAAGCAGGAATATCGAAATCAAGTAAGACAGCTGGTGACATTTTGGCTATTTTCTTTTAAAATGTGCATTAGCTCATTTGAAATGTGAGTGAGCCTGAGAGCCCTGCTCTATTCATTCAACATGATTCTAATTGCCAGATACTTTTTCACAGCTCAAGTCTATTTAAAATACATCGTATTGCAAGCGTCTGCATTTTGGGTTTGGGGGCTAGTAGATACACAAAGGGAGGAAGTCTTTTTTTGCTCGTGCATCGGTTCATGACCTGAACCTTTATAGCCCTAGCCCTATTTTAACAAATTAAAATATAATTTATTTTTGGCTAAGCAGAGAATGTATTCACCATCAGTAGCTGAAGCCCTGGTTTTGTCTCTGGTTTTAAACCGGGGTCGGTCATTCAAAGAAGCGCCGATTCCAAAAGGCCTCACAGAGCAGCACATCGTGATTAATGACAAACTGTTAGAAAACATGAATGTATTGTGTAATGTAACAATAAGAACATGAAGTCTATCAGGCTGGATAGGCACAGTACTATTTTCAGCTAAATGGTAATGTCAGCATGCTAACATGCTCATAATGACAATGTTCATGGTAATTTAGCATGTTCACCATTGTAGCATGCTTGTATGCTAACATTTGCTAATTGGCACTATATGAAGCATAACTGTTGTGTGATATACTAATAACTAATAACTAATACCCTGAGGCTGCGCTAGATGAAAACTAAAGGAACCATACATGTCTGCACCAAACCATCTAATGGTGGTCGAGACATTTCACTCAAGCCATAATGATCACCCTCATGGTGGCGCTGTAAGTGAGGCGATACGTGATGTTAATAGAAAAGGCTTGTTCAATTGTTCATGCACAGTCTCCATCATTCATCATAGTTTGCGTTGACAAAATGAACACTGGTCTGCACCAGTGTTGTCTGTATTTCATGGCAATCCATCAAATAGTTCTCAAGATATTTCAGTCTGGACCAAAGTGTTGGCTGACCGCCTGACCATCGAGCTTTGACAGTAACGCGGATAAGAACGGCCACAGTGCAGCAGTCAACTCTCAGAAGTTGAGTTTCCCTGAACAGACCAATGAGGACTTACCTTTGTGTTGAGAGTCCTCGACTGTACTGTCACACGCTGAAGAAATGTGTTTAACAATCACACAGACTAGCTGCTCACTGTGATGGATTCTTTTATTATTCTGAAGCCACTACGGCCTGGTTCTTGACCTCTAAATCATTGCAAACATCTTACATATTTTAGCATTTCACATCGATCTAGTGTGATATGCACACTACTGAGTCAATACTGTAAAAGCTTTGTATTGAGGAGAAATAATTTAATTATCTTCCTGTGATAGAGCCAGACAAACTCCACAAGCAATGCTGCTGTACAGGTTGATGTAAGTTAACTTGCACAACTGAAATCAACCTTTTTGTTCATGTGACATGACAAACATGACATTAACTGCTGCTGCTAATGCTTCTGTGCTATATGGAAATGAAGGTAGTGAGACGCCAGTCACTACGGATTGATTAGAGCAGGGGTCTTCAATGTTTTTCAGGCCAAGGGCCCCCAAACTGATAGAGAGATGGAGCAGGGAGCCCCGACTATATATATTGTATAAAATTGTGTTTTATATTAAATGGGCCTAGTGCCATGTATAAACATACCTCTTTATTGTGCATTCAATACTAAGCTATTCAAATAATACACAGGTTCATATATTCATGTCTTTATCTTAAACATGTGCAAGGTACAGTGAGCAGGGAGGCCGTGCCACTGACATTTATAAACACACCTTGTCAGCTGATACCAATGCCAATATCAACATTGTCTGTCAATTGCATGATAATCATGCACACAAGCTATTCAAATAGACGTTTTTTTAAACATAAATGTGGAAATGAAAAATGAGTGATGGCCTATTAGTGCCACTTCCATGCATAAACATACTGTTATCTTTCATACAATACTGAACTATTAAAATAATGGACAGATTCATGTTTGGGGAAAAAATAAAAAAATTGTCTAATCAACCAAACGTTTCGCGGACCCCCTTCAGTTCCTCCGCGGACCCCCTAGGGGTCGCGGACCCCTGTTGAAGACCTCTGGATTAGAAGAAACACAAAAAATGGCTAACTTGAACACAATATCAGACTTGGGGTGTAATAATACACCGATGTGGATCGAGATAATATCAAATAGGAACGGGCATTTTAAGCAAAAATACTAAATATTATTTTATTTGTTTTACCAAATGATACTTTCAGCACATAAAACAATTGTTATTATCAAATATTTCAAAATCAAAACAGACATGCACATTATTAATACAAAATTAAATTATTAAATTAGTATGTTTTGAATGAATTAAACATTTATGAACAAAAACGAAACGCATCACTTTTGATGTTTTATTCATGATGAAGGTCACTTTGATTGTTTTAAAAGGTGCAGGATCCGAGATTTGGAGCATTTCTATTGGCTCTCAACGGCTCTCAACATGTCGACGGCGAGCCAGCGGCTCACAGACTCCAACAATACATTTATCACATCGCATTTCAGTTTCTTTTTGTGAGTTGCTATAAATGTAACTAATTGTTTTAGAAGGGCATAATACATCACCTCGTGTTGATCTCTGACCCCTGAGTTGGTCACTTTGTGATATCAGCATCCAAAGAATTAAGATATCATATTGTATTATGAGGAAACTTGTGAATGACGCCACAATGTCAGACTGAATAGTGAAAAAGTAAAAAGTGTGCATGTCACACATTTACAGCAACAGACTAATGAATTATGTGTAAAAATGAAATGTTCTGCCACAAAAGTGAAATGTGAGGTACACAGAAATGTATTCAATAGGCCACGATACAACCAAAGCATGACTGTGATGCTGTGCATCTCTACTTGTTACAAGCAGCTTTGTTTGTGCTACATACATCTTTATTGTCGTGTGCTTTTCAAGCAGAACACGGGTCAATCGGAGCGCTCGACTCCAAAAGCAATTCAGTATGTTTCATGCCGTGCAATAAAGCATCTGAGAAGTGAGCTCACAAACTCTCAGTCTCAAGGCAGATAATCAAACCACAAGGTCAGCAAGCCGGTTTCACGCTCGACACCATAAGTATTTGTCAATGGCTCTTCATTAGCACCGGGTGGAAACAGACCGAGATCTGATGTTCACTGCGACTTCTGAGGTCACAGACTCCACTCGATGGTTGAGCTAATACTCCTTCTTCTTCGTCTCTTGCCTCATTATTGCCTCATCTTTCCCCACCGTTTTACTTCTGTTCTATGTTTAAAACATCAGCCGTTTCCTCGACGCGTCCTCCTCTCTCTCTCTCTCTCTCTCTCTCTCTCTCTCTCTCTCTCTCTCTCTCTCTCTCTCTCTCTCTCTCTCTCTCTTGCAGTGGCGTGTAGACTTTGATGTGGGCTGACAATGTGACTTATGCCTCTGCTATATTTAATCATATTAGCTAGTTAACCATGCCACCACCGTGTGACCCACTGACAGAAAACCAGCTCCTTCTGCTCTCTCTCTCCCTCCCTCTCTCTCTGTCTCTCTCTCTCCCTCTCTCTCTCTCCCTCCCTCCCTCCCTCTCTCTCTCTTTTTGTCTATGGTAATCTGGCCTTGGGACTGAGGGGGAGCAGAGAGCTCAGTGCTTTTGGGAGATACAGTCCGAGCGTGTGTCTAAATGTGTGTGTGTGTGTGTGTGTGTGTGCAAGAGAAAGAAGAGAAAGAATAATTAAAAGTCATTTTTAAATTGCAGCATTGCTTATGAACTATTACCAGTGGCCGGTTGCACAAAACACCTTACGTTTTCTCCTTAAATACAACACCTAAGGTTTCATTTGTCTAAGCTAAGGGACTAACTTTGGGTTGTTACACAGAATCCCTTAAAAAGGAAAAACATTAAGGCCTTCATTTCATTGAAAGATAGCAGTACAATTCTGTCTGTTTCCTTGCACTGTGAGGCAGAAGAACAGAAGATAAAAAAATGCAAATAGGTCAGAGGACTGCAATAAAAGAAAGCACATACTTAAATGAAGGTTTGATCCACATATAACGGAAAACAAAAACGTTAACGGGCATTCAAGAAGCCGAGTCTATTACTGACTGGAAAGATCCCACAGCATTAAAAAGTCATGAATTGACTGCCGGTCAAATCTAAAGTGTAAAATCGATTGGGTTCTCCCGGTCGCAGGACAATCTTCTTTTCCAGTCGATTCATTTTCTTGACTTATTGCCGTAAACTTGTGGCCATATTGCGGTTAAATGGGAGTCAGAGGCACCTTGAGATCTTTTCCTTACTTTGGTTTGCTTAAGTCTTTGCATGTGGACATTGCTGGGTGGCCCAATATGTAACAGGGGCCCGGATGGCTACAGATGCCACCGAGCACTCTGGCATAGGCTGCCTCCTCCTCCTTTAAAGTCCACAAGGGAGAGTAAAAGACCTGCATGAAGAGTTGACACCGGTATGAGTGTCTGGGAGTCTGCGTGTATGTGTCAAAGTGAATGTAGGAGGAAGGACAAGATGGCCCTTGATTACAGCTGATAGGTTTATTTGAGGAAGGTCAGGACGATTTGGGAGAAGAGCAAGACACGAGTAGCTGATGGGGATGATAGGAGAGTGATGGCGCAGTTCACACACAGACACACACACACCGAAATGGAGACCGAGACGAAGACAGAGGGTTGTAGGCATGAAAAATCAGTACATGAAGCGCAAAGTGAATCTCATCAAAACAAAAATGAAGAGTGAGCATTTCAGCACCTTCTTCCTCTGTATTGGTGTCGTCCTTCCGCTGGTCTTGGAGATTGGACATGCCCACTAGTGCCGAGTTGTCAGAAAGAGTCTGTCTGACAGCAGCGAATGCCCCCCACAGCTCACCAGAAGTGTCAATCTGGAGATGCTGTACGTCAGAGGCAGTGAATGATCGATGTGAAGGTCAAAAAATAGGCAAATGAATGACAGTTTGGAGAATAGATGAGATTATGACTTAGCATCGGGCAACTTTTGCTACAAGAGAAAGTAATTGGCAGATGTGCCATTATGTGACTGGTTTTCTTTTTTTTCTCCCATTCTGCAATCAGAATGTAAACAGGAGCAACCCTCAAGGCATGGTTGACACTGGTCCGCTCTGCAGTAGCTGCTGAATGGAGGAATGTCTTCATCCTCATCATATCATCACCCCGTTGGCCTAACAGAGAACAAGCTTGGATGGCAGTCTGCATTTGATTATTGCCTTGTCTGCCCCCCAGGCATTCTGTGTTTGATTACTCCTGCCTTTGCGGTTGATCTTTGTCTGATTACTTTTGCTGTTTGATTTTTTTCCCTGTAATCGCAGCCTCGCACAAGAACTGTTTTTGTTTTTGGGAGGGATTTGTCATGGAACCTTATCTATGTGTAAATATCTCTGTTTGTATGGCTTGTGATTATTGATAGCTTGCAGACTTGGTCCTGGTGCGATTGCTTTTGCCTGGCAGGCCAGCGTTTAGAATAATTGGTGCCCTCCAGAACCGGTGTTTATTTTTGTCAACATTCCAATTACATCAGACCAATCAGTGTGGTCACAGCCCAGTCGTCTCATCTCTACATATCAGCTGTGTCAACATCCACCATCATCCCTGGCTGTCACACTGATTGTTACTCTATCACTCAATCTTTCAGCAGTTAATTACATTTGGATCCTAGTGTGAGAAGATAGTAATAAGCCCAACTCTTGTCCACACTTCATCCCCCCCCCCCCATTGAAGAATCCACAGTGTATTGTTTAAATCCTATAATCATATCACAAATTGGGAAGGAAATCCATCATCCATATTTCCAGTAAGCGTGTCGTTACTGCCGCTGACTCATCATGACAAGTTTAAAACCGCCCTTTCGTGCCGACATCATAGATTACTTTTAGTACGAGTCTCTACCTTTTCTTTGGTGTTGCAGGTTGAGGTAATCATTTTGGATTGACTCAATCGGTTCCAGTGTGCTTATCCATGTCAGCTGATTATATTGCTTCTGTCGGACTGAAGCGCTTACAGATGCTTCCTTGTTGTTCATCAAGCAAATGAGGGAAGAAACAACTAGTTTAGCCATTTAAAAACATTTGTATTTTAAGGTTCACTCTGGTTCATCATGAGGTATGAGTCTCGCTAGACTTAAATTAATTATTCAACTAAAAAAATACATTAAAAAAGACGCATTTCTTCATAAATATCAGCACCATTCAGAACATAGTATGAAAGTGGAATTTCAGGATTAGGCAGGATTGAAATAATCCTACCAGAGCAGGGGAAAGACCCAACCACAGGTTAACCATTAAAAAGAAAAGAATGGGATAAAGAGAGCAGAGGAAAGCTCAAAACACGGGGAAAGCAAAGAAAAGCATTACCCGTTAATATAGCAAGTGAGGCTGGGATAAAACGGACAGAGAAAAACAGTATTGTTTTAATCCTGTCAGTGGGAATCTTCTAATCCCTTGTTGTGAACATCACAGAAAGGCGTTGGTGGTTTCCCCTTTTGTTACCGGGGCTAATCCCCGGCCTGCTGGCCCTCAGGTCTGGGGTGGTACATCGATGACACTGTTACACAGCCTATGTATTACAAAAGCCACAGGACACACACACAACACATGACCTGCCACACCAAACAGATCACACAAAGCCCATTGATATGGCTCCCATTAAAACATCCAGGAAGTCATAGGTCAAGCATAGCTTTATTGTTCTGTGTCTATATTTTGGGTGTGAGTGTTTGTCCTTTGTTTCGTAGTGGCGCTTCACATCGCCCCTTTGAATAATCGTCACGGTCTCTGAACATATGAGACACACTGGTTTTGCAATGTCCGTGGGAAGACTGAACATATAAGATTCTGTCCATTTCTGGTTCAGGCTCTGGGCGTCTGGGTCCGGATCCGGACCGTGGTCTACCTAGTAGTGACCACTACAGTATGAACGAGTATATATTTCGCTGATATTAGTCTGGTTGAGCCTGGAATCGTTCGGAGGGCGTTCTTTGATGTCTCTAAACTTCAGAGCAGCAAAGAGCCATGTTTTTAAAATGGAAATTATACTTGGTATGACAGCTGTGTGTCTCTGAAAGATACATTGATGTTATCAATATAAGGTTGTCTGAATCCGAATCACAGTTATAGGCCGATTGTAAAATGTACTCTACCAGTTCTACTGTTCATCCTGTTGTTGTAAAACAATGAAATGAAAATGAAATACAATTGTTAAGATACAGGACATAATATGTTTAGGATTACATATTAACGACGACATTGTTAGCGGTTAGCTGTATACCGTTGTGTTACTGTTGACCCAACCATGTGTGTGTTCATCTCAAGTAACAATCCAACGTCCCTTCAAAGTCAAAGTCTACATGTTCTACATTCGGATGAAATAGCACCTCGTTAAACAAGTGAGTTGTTGATCGCAAGAAAAATAATTTCTGTCTGTAGCGTAATCTTTTCAAATGCCGTTTCTCTGGAAAGTGTTCTGTTAATACCTCCTCTCACCAACCTCATGCACTCACACTGATTACGACTGGAACACAAGCTGCCTGTTCTTAGTACAACGCTGCCATGATGGAAGAACAACACAACTCTCCGCTGTGCTTTAAAGGTAGCACAACTCTGCTTTCTATATTATACGTATATTTTTTACTTTTTTTAATGATCTTATCTTATTAAATGATTTTGAATAGAAGAAATTGATGTCTGTGAAACAGCGATTACTCATCTCTAGATGCCGTGTAGGAGCACTTCAGTTTCCTCAGACTTTCAAACAATGTTTGGAATATACTTCTATAACATGCTTTGTTGTCATTTACCGTTGTGTAGTGTCAAAAAATGTATAATCTAATAAGTGCAACAACTATGACCAAACCTAGCAGTTATGTAATTTGCTATTTGCTCTTAACAAGAGCTGCACCACATAACAAACTCAATTAAGTCAAATTGATTTATCCTGCATCGTTTACATCCTGTAGATCCGTGGAACATTGTATGACTGTGTATTACTTTGGGAAGGAAATCATTTCTGAGCTTTTCTTTGTTTGATTCAACAGTAAAAATTGACCGAGGCCACGTGGAGCGGTCTGGTAAACACATTGTGTGTGTCCTTGAGGTGTAACAAACATGTTGAATACATGTTTTTCATCATGCATGTTTTTTTTTTTTTGACGTTTTCAATCCTGCATTGTTTACGTCCATGTTTACTTGTTTTGTTAATACATTCTTTTATTTTTGGGTGGATTATCAAAACCTGTAGATTAGTGGAACAGTGCGTGACTGTTAGCAGTCGGCAATGAGACTAAATTGGTATAAGTGGGGGAAAAAAGCTTATTATTGGAAATGTGACATGATTTTTTAAAACACCTATAATGTATAAGAATGTAATTAAATGTAATTCAACTTACTGCCTGACACTCCTCACACTGTGCAAACACAGTTTACATGGCTACACCCGTAAACAGAAACGTCTGCTAACTCCTTGTGTCAGGTATACAACTACAGTAGATCACCGTAGATTAATATCATGGAAATGATGCAATCTCACCTTAAATGTAAGTTGTTGATCGGGCCCAGGCAGAAACCTCTGGGTTTCAAAGCCAATGCAGAACGCCTTAAACTTGCATTCTGGTTGCAAAAAAACAAGATGGCGTCAGCCAAAAATCAAGATGGCGACAGTCAAAATGCAAACCTCGGGGCTTCAAAACTGCAATCCACAAACCAACGGGTGACGTCACGGTGACTCCATCCACTTCTTGTGTTCGGTGATTGGGCCACAGGTTTGAGTTGACCAGCCGTTAGTGTTTTTATACTTTACTGTGTAGGGAGCATCGCACAACATTCTTAGTCCGCTATCGTCACAACAAGTTCTTCCCCAGTCGGGCCCGTTACGAGACATCGGCACAACGCTGATGCCACCGCTCATACCAGAACCATGATTCTGCTTTTATCCACTGATGAACACTTTCTGGGAGCAGCCGTTAAATCTAAATCTCATTTTGGTTGCCTGTCAGCGAAAAAAGAAAATAAAACTACAATCATAATATATCATAACACCTTGGTGTCAAGTGGTGACGGCTTTACACAACAGACTCAAATGCACACACACACACATTCAAAAGAGACCTGCATCCATTTAGCCTCCTCTGGAGGATAGCCTGACATCGCCTTGCCTGGCGGCTTAAAGTTATGATGTCAGTGGGTCATAGTGGTTTATGGGATTAAGCCCCTGGAGGAAGTCAGAGGCTCTTTAAAGCCAGGACAAAACAGCCTCTAAATTTAATTGAGGTTGCAAGTGGGCGCAATAACAATGATCGCCTTTATCGTAAAAGGCAAGGAGGCATAGTGTGCTTCAGGGTTGTTAATATTAACAATAAGAGCCAAAAATAGTTATGAGTGGATCCAATTGAACTGCAAGAAGAATACAGATGGGAGACTGGTGCTGTAGTAAAGTAATATACTTACGACAAGTGGCAGGACAATTATGTGAAAGAGGTACATGAATTGATATTTAAAAACACAAAACCTGTTATCGTCGGGAAAATCCATGGCGCTCTCCTGACAGCTGCGTGGCTTCTCTTCAATACTTCAGCATGAGAGAAGAGCAGATGTAGCACAAAGTACAAGTCTTCAACATGGCATCCGTCCATATTGTGACATGGACGCCTACACACTCTACTGATCTGTCTGAAATCTCTCCAAGCAGCCTAAATTGATTGAAGCTTAGAGAGGAATGGTATTCTGAATATTTCTGCCTTGACAGAAAACAGCTTCAAAGCTTTTCTAACACAACTTTGTGACTTTACAGAAGATCATCCTATCTCCAAAATCCATAATCAGGAAGTTGCTACTGTCTCCTGCTCAACTCTAAGTGCATCCTTTTGTGTGTATTGGCCCTTTGAGATGCCATTATTCCAATTTCAGCGAAGACTTCCTCTTCGTTTGAGTCTGTCTTCGTATTTCATCTCCCCTAAAAAAAAGAAATAATGTAATGCACTTTTTAGGATCAAGCTTCTCTCCTTTCTCGGAGAGAGATTAGCATAATTTTACAGCAGGATTTCCACCGGCTAAGACTTCAAATCATCCTGAAATCCCAGCTGAAGTGGAGCCTTTCCCTTATTTGTTTTTTTAGTTTTACAGAAATACAATGAATGAATGTAGTGAGACTGTAAGAGCTGAAGTCAAAGGGGATCATGCGTGTGGGTATATTAGAGGACAAAGATGGACAGCATGCTGATTGAGGTTATACCCGTGTGTGTGTGAATTAGTGTGTCCACTGTTATGGTGAAAACAGTCTCGAGAGAGAAATGCGGTCTGAAGTCAAACAGGCATCAATCAGTACGAGGTGTAGTGAAGTACAAGGATGTGCAGAGGCTAAGTCAACACACGCTTTAATAAAGGAGCTTTGTTCAACTGAACATCGATAGAGCAGCTAGCACCCTTACCATGCGATATATCGCTATACATGTGGCCCAATACCATAAGATACATATTGAGATATATTGCAATACTCAATATTTCTTTTTACTGAAAATGTAAAAATAGAGGTGAAAATACTACTTGCTGTCTATCACCTGGATAGTCTAATACGTAAATCACATACTTATTTTCTTATTGTATCACTGATCACTCTTAACTTGCATGTAGATGCAATAATCATAATTAAGTGCAGTTTTCAGTAACTCTGCGATGTTATTGCCCGTTTGGCTCTCGTGCCTCGTCTGTGTCTGCGAAAACACGTGAAACTAGTTCCCTCTCCTCCGAGATGTGCTGCGACGTAAACATAACATACGACTCGCTGGTTCCAGACGTCCATCCATCCATCACATGTCAGGGCCGCTCTCTCTCCAGGGATGAGCAATGCTTTGACACATTTCTTCACCTCTTCGTAGATCCTGGGTACAGCTCCATCCGTCATGTGTCGGCCAGTCGGGATCACATAGTGTTCATCATATGCCTGAAGCCGGGCTTTTTCAACCACACTATATGGCTGCAAATCATTGCAACAGTATCCAGTTTGTATTGCCTCCAGTCCACCGGCTTCGGCTGAGGTTGCTGTGCTGCTGGTCCATCTGCGTGGTGTCTTGTTAAGTGACCCCGCAAGTTGGTTGTGTTTCCTGAATATTTGACTGTAGCTTGACAAAGTTTGCAGACTGCACTTGCTGTATCCGAGTCATGACTCCCCGATTTGTTTTTGAAACCAAACATCGGCAATTGACAAACACATTAATTCATTGAAATTAGAAGTTTTTAAATCCGTTTTTTTATAGTAGGTGCGGGAATATCTCTACAAATGCTCCCGATCTCGTTTCATACACCTTTAAGTATTTGTTCCAGAAACCCAATCTCTTTGTGATGTCAACACTCCCTTTCTCCAGTCATGCATCCAGGCACCAGCGTACCTGTTTTTCCAGTATTCAAAGACAAGTGTTTTTACTTGAGCACACCAAAACTTTGCTGTGATTTATTGTCTGGTACTATAGGACACAAAAGGCTGAAATTGCTTCCTCTCACTCTTCTCACATCGGAGGGCACAATGGATGAAGCTGGATGCTCGTTTGTCACGTTTGACATCTCCGGAGATGTCTCACTCTGGTCTAATTTTGATGAAAGTTGGAGGAGTGATGCGTCTTCATACTCTGATCTGACGTTTGAAAAATCATATTGATTGGCGGGGACACGGTATTTAAAGGTCAAATTTTCAAACTGAAAGTCCATACACTAGCTTCGACAGCAGTGCTTCAATTTGAACAAACTCCGAAAGGGAAGCTGTTTTAGTGTTCACCACTTTGAAAAAAATTCACTTGCCACTGTTTGGCGTAGCGTTGAGACACTCCTCTGGTCATAGAGAATCAGAAAAAGGACTCATTTATTTTTGCCGCGTGTGGGCACTCGACGGCGACATGCTGTGCGTGCTAAGCTGTTAGCTCTTGGCAAGAAAAAAAAAAAAAAAAAAGATGTGTTTCCCAAAATGTCAAACTATTCCTTACATGTACAAGTCGGGACATTTTATGTACATTTTACAAGACAAAGTGTTTTCTTGTGCCATTTAGTTGCTCTGTCTGCTCACCTGCTCTACTTTGCTGCTGCTTTGACAGGTGACACGATCGAAAATCTTCTGCCCTTCGACTTGAGACAACCTCTTAAACCACTTGTCGTCACAGCATAAGACAGTATGTTGGCAGTGAACTGATCCCTCCAATGGCTTCCACCCACCCGACGTCCACTGTCTCTGATGTCCTCATCAACTCGTGCCACACTTGTCCCCAAAAGAGTAAACTTCTATACTGCACCACTACTTTTACAGTTTATCCCACTCATTCATTATGGAGTGGCATTGTTTGCACAGTCTGCAAAACATGTGTTTGAATATTACACCACTTTCACCTTAGGGATTTAGTCAGGCTCCTTATTGCTCATGATTTATTTTTCCATCTGATCCTACTCAGTATAACTAGCTCATGGTGCAATGCTCCACTGAACCCCGACACACTCGCCATCTGCCTCTGCACAATACTGCATTACATGCTGCTTGGATTCCTATAATGGATAATTCTGTATTTTCTGTAGCACTGTACCCCGATTCATCCAGTGTATATTAGCATATACACTCACTGGCCACTTTATTAGGCACACCTGTTCAATTGCTTGTTAACACAAACAGCTAATCAGCCAATCACATGGCAGCAAGTCAATGCATTTAGGCATCTAGACGTGGTGAAGACGACTTGCTGAAGTTGAAAGCGAGCATCAGAATGGGGAAGAAAGGGGATTCGGTGCCAGACCGGCTGGTCTGAGTATTTCAAACTGCTGATCTACCAGAACTTTCACGCACAACCATCTCTAGGGTTTACAGAGAATGGGCTGAAAAAGAGAAGATATCCAGTGAGCAGCAGTTGTGTAGACGGAAATGCCTTGTTGGTGTCAGAGGTCAGAGGAGAATGTGCAGAGTGGTTGGAGATGCTAGAAAGGCAACTGTAACTCAAATAACCACTCGTTAAGACCAAGGTCTGCAGAACACATCTCTGAACACACAACACGTGGAACCTTGAAGCAGACGGGCTACAGCAGCAGAAGAAAACACCGGGGGCCACTCCTCAGCTAACAACAGGAAACTGAGGCTACAGGCTCACCAACATGTGACAATAGAAGATTGGAAAAACGTTGCCTGGTGTGGTGAGTCTCCATTTCAGCTGCAGCAACTGCGTGATGCTATCATGTCAATATGGAGCAAAATGTGTGAGGAATGTTTCCAACACCTTGTTGAATCTCTGCTACGAAGAATTAAAGCAGTTCTGCCAAAAGGGGTCCAACCCGGTACTAGCAAGGTGTACCTAATAAAGTGGCCGGTGAGTGTATATTTACTGTCTTTGCATCGTCTGTGAAGTTCTAGTTTACCTGCAAAAACTTGGTACCTTGGTAATATGTGAACTACGCATCGTGAATGTCAATGACGAATCAATTATGAGTTGAGGACATCAGTAAATTAGCTGTTAAGTCTTATACAATTAAATATACTAACATGAACCAACAACATACAAGACAATGGTGTAAACTTTACTTTGAACAATGATGGATTCATTCGTGTACAGGAAGCTGCAGCAGCTCCTGTGTAGTCTTTAACACGCGGGCTGCTGTGGTGCTTCTGTGAAAGAAGGTCTGTCTCTCTGATCTTTGGAGGAGGCCAGAGATCCGCTGCACTGCCGTTGCTTTCTGAGACGCTAGATTGATGACATCGGCCTATTTGTGTCGTTACAGTCAGCTAGCTTTGTTGTCAGAGCAGCAGCGGGTGCTTCGGACATTTGATCCGGTTTGGGCTTTTGTTTTCTTTTACAAAGCAGGAGTTATGGTCTGGAGAAATGTGCTGGTGAAGGAGTAGTGTCACAGGGCTCAATAGCATTCAGCATGTTGGTACAGCCTGGTTTATCACTCCAGAGGAGGCTATAAATATAACTATCGGCGTGGCCATTGCTTTAGCCCTGTTTGAATCGGTAGGGAGGAGCTGCCTAAACGCTGCGGGGAGAGTTTGTAGCGTGTGTGCTGCTGTTGGTTTTCCTGCTAAGCTAGTTTAGCATAGCATACCTCTCCCAGAACACGCGTGCCTCACCAGAGTAGAATATTGTTCTTCCGTGGTGGGAGTGTCAGACAGCACGTTGCCTGTTATGTCGGGTGGGTTGCCAGGTTGAGCTCATTATATTTCCTACAAGTGAAGCTTCTGTATTTTCCAAATGCAATCGTAATATTTAAACGTATTGTTCGGTTCGTAATGCGGACCGAACCGTGAGCCTGGTACCGAACGGTTCAATACGAATACGTCTGTTGTTATACCCCTAATTATAACTATTCGGCTACCAAGGTGCTTGTTGAAATGATTATCATTTGATAGTAAATCCAATGATCAATTAAGGAAATAGTTTGTTTGCATCCACATTATGCACACAGGTGCGAGCGCTCGGTGCGATTGGAAACTTTCCATACAATCCGGTACCTGAGTTTTAAAGTTCATTACTTTATATAGATGTGTTTTTTTTCTACAAAACATTTCGTTTTCCTCTTCTAGTCAACGTACCGAGCTTCTACATGAGTCGTAGTTTAATGTGGTGTCTTACATTTGAACACGTTCTTTTCCCGATTAGACTAAAGACTACAAATCTGAACCAACTTTCTCAATACTTGACAGTGTTCCATACTCAATGCATCACACGCACACGGTTGGTACTCCTTTATACTCCTTTAAAACGCATGCTCGTGGAAATCATTTGAAAATATAATTACTTTTTTCAGTTCAAAGCCTCATTGCACTGTGTAATGCAAATGTGTGTATTTCAAACGGGGGATATGGAGGCTGTTCCATGTGTATGAATGTGCATGAGTCACTTCAGACTGTCGCCTGTTTGATCAGAGGCACCCTCAGATGTCATACGGTTTTAAATGTGTTCTTCAGTAGGAAAGTCTATTTCTAGATGTTGAGGTATGAGTCTCTTTGTGTGGGCGTGTGTCTGAAGCCCACTCAGAGTTCCCACTGTAGACACTGAAGGTCTCTCTTGTTTTCCCAAGTGGCGTTGATTGGGAAACAGCTCCAGGCAACCCCTAGGCCCTGCCTCTTGTTCCTTTATCTTGTGTTTGTGTCTGTGTGTGTGTGTGTGTGTGTGTGTGCATTGTGCCCTGGTCTCCCACTCAAACTGCTTCATCTTGATTAGCAGCTGCTAACTTTAGAGGAAAAAAATCAGGAGAAGAAATAAAAAAGGGAAGGAAATAGAGGGTTGAGCTTCTGGGCTTTAGACCCGATTCAAAAGTTCATGTAACAATAGTGGGCTTCCTAAAAGGGAAAAACAAGTCAAGGAAAAGGGAAGAGAGGGCTAAAGGTAAAAACCAAAAGGAGAATAGACAAAAACTTCAGCTCATTGAGCAGGTGAACAAAGATACTTGTGGCAGGGCAGTGATGCAGACGGGTAAGAAAGGGGGAAAGGCAAAGTGGGGAAAAGGGAAAGTGGTCAGAAAGGAAGTAGGAAGTGAAGACAGAAGACACATGGGAGGAAAGAGGATGAGACCAAGGTGGAAACGTGGAGGAGGAATAAATCAGAATGTAAGAATTACTGCCAGGTGTTTGAACTTTGAGAAAGGCAGTGTTTGAGGATAGAGCATGAAGGATAAAGGTTTGTTGGAGCCGAGGGGCTCTGTCTGTCTCTACCTCTCTTGCTTTCCCTTTCTTTCTCTTTCTCTTACTCAGACAGGCTGATTGAGCGTCTACCTGCAACCACCGTGCACACACACACACACACACACACACACACACACACATATGCACACGCGTGAGTTCAAGGCAGGATGAGACAGCTTTATCATAGGTCTGCAGATTGATCTGGAAGTGTCCAGCAAGGCCGCGTGCAGTAGAGGCTGAATGATGCACAAAGGTAAAAATACCTCACTTCATTGAACATCTAACAAAATAAACTGTTTCTCTTTATTATTTGTCCGTCCATTCATGCTTGCTGAGGTAGGAGGAGGTCGGCTGGTACTTGCCCCGTCGTGCTCATTGTAAGGCAGGCTAATGGCCTCTTGAACATGTAATACAGGATATACTTAGTGGATTCATGTTTCTATCAATTCCAAAGCACATTCTGAAAACTAAATAAAATAAAGCTTCAAAAGTAAAGAAACATCCAGAAACGTGACTTATTTATTGCCTCCAAATTCAGTAGAACTTCCCGCTGGTTTCCTACTTTCTGTGACACTGAAGAATTTGTAAAGTCGAGAAACAACACAATATAGAATTGATTTGGAGAAGACGTAGCATTGTTCTGCCCCGTGTTTACCTTTGATCACATCACACGTCGCAGCGTCTCAGCGCGCGGGCTTCATTAGGTTGAGAGAGCAGTGGGAGCTTCGGCGGAGATTGAGAAGCCTACGAACTCTGCGCGCTACATAACAAGAGCACTTCTCAAACAATGCTCTTCATCTTTTCGGAGAGCTGTCTATACTCCTTTGTGCACTCGCTCCCAGATCTCAGGAGGGAAGTAGGAAAAGCATTAGAGCTTCGTCTCCATTCACTTTCATCTCGCATCTCTTTTTAATACCTCCTCCTTTCTGTGCTGTTCTCTCCCTCAGCTGTTTCAGCAGTGCGTAGAGTGTGAAGTATATTCCCAGTCAATCAGCGAACGCTATTTGGTGGAGTTTGAAAGACTTAACAACTACTGTTCGCAGGTGCTGTGTGTGTGTGTGGGTACATGTTAGATCATGTCCGGCCCATGCTCTTGCCTTTTTCTTTTTGCCCTCCATTGCTCCGGCTAGCACAGCTGGCTGCCTCATATCAATTAAGAAGTGCTCTGCAGCTCTATTCCTTTGCGGAGTGTCACAGTGCAGTGAGTACTGTGTGTGTGTGTGTGTACATCCAGCTTTGCAAAGCAGTAAGTGTGTCTATCTGCTAGGAATCAATGTGTGTGTGTGTGTATAAGTGTTGGTGTGTGTGCCCTTCAGACTGCTCACGCTTCATTTGTCTGCTGAATGAGACCAGAATCTCTCCCTATTCACTGGAGAATCCTGCTGAATTCTCTCCCTACCAGGGTACTGCTTCAGTGAGCACTCTTAATGGTAACCCAAATATGTGTGTGGCATGCGTGTACAAATGTGTGCACACACACACACACACACACACACTCAAGTATTAAAGTAAATTTGTTCTAAAACTACAGTGCTGCGTTTCCGTGTGTGGTGTTGTGTACCTAGTTGGTCGTGTTGGTAGAAGTACATCAAAGAGAGTTTAAGGTCAAAAGGGCCCGAGAGAGGGGGATGAGAGGGCCTTTGCTCAGAAGAGAAAATATACTAATTTCACCTCTTGCTCTGTGTTTTTCCTCCAAGCCTCTAACTGCAATCGTTCACACTCTCTAATTTCCTGCCTTCATCTCGCCTTTCTCATTAGCCTCTTTTCGCCACTTTCTTTTGTACATACATGCACACTTCAACACGTTTTTGGTGCCAAACTTGCCCAGTGAGATCCTCCATATGAATGCATTAGGATCCTCAGACAATTTGCTTCACTGGTGCCAGTTTTGATTTGCTAAATATTCGCTTTCATTGCTCTCTTCCTTGCTTGCGTTGCTACCAGTAGTCCACAGCTCTCGCTGCGATGTTGTTGTGTTATTTTGTCTAAATAGGACCCATGCTGGTAGAATTGGCCCGAGTTCAGCACGAGGATAAATGACCGATAAGGCCTTATAATAAGCACACATAATGACCTGTGTGCGTATGCTATTTTGCCTGTTTGTATCTGCGAGTCGGTGTTGACTGTGTGCTTTTTTATGTGAGCGCTCATCTGTGCGTCTGCATGCGCTTGATAATGATATCCATGAATTATGCATGTGCTGTGATGCTTTTCATTCAATTTCGGCTCTTATTTTCCCCCAAACAACATTACAGAGGCGGGTCTCTGGGCATTTGGCTGTAAATAAACTCGAACTAATAGACTTCAACTCTGGGCAACACCCGTCTGCAAAGCACTCACCAGGGAGCGAGCTTAACAAACTGCCTCCAGGCACTGTTCTCAGGTCAGCTCTTGTGTATTCCTGTTGACTGTGGGGCACTGGTGAGGTTAAGATGGATCTGAAATCAGCTCTCTTACAGCAATTGTTCCACCGTTCTGCAGAAAAACAATGAACTAAGCATCAGCATTTGAGGTGATAAGCTAACAAAAGCTAGAACATTTTTAATATTTACACGCATGAATTAGCATCTACTGTATATCAACAAAAGGTTTTTGTGCCGTGAGCAGAAATAGATAAATAAATCAAACTATTTAATTGTGTGTGTGGGATTATTGTGTCTTCTGGGTATCAGGGGGGCCATGAGCATGTCCACAGGTGTTTGTCATGGGGTCCAGGCCCGTGATCTGCTCTCTGTGAAGTGCTGGTGAGGAGGTATGTTGCCATACATGACTGCCCATATCTCCCGTCTATGATCTGTGACCTTGTCCTCTCTCATCACTCGTCGCTCGTGACTGCACTGTGGCTCAGAGCGCGCCCCCTCTCTCTCTCTCTCTCTCTCTCTCTCTCTCTCTCTCTCTCTCTCTCTCTCTATCCCTGCCTAACTGTCTTTCTCTCTCCCTCTCTCTCTGTCTCTCTCTCTCTCCCTGCCTAACTGTCCTTCTCT
>NW_022280061.1:5000848-5038335 GCF_004355925.1 Anarrhichthys ocellatus | reverse complement strand
CCCCCCCTCTCTCTATCCGTTGTGCTCCGTTGCTCATCAAGGGCTCCGAGCGCCCCCTTTCAGTGCCCGGGGGCTCCCTGCTCTGCACTTGTGACATTGGAGGTATGAGTACGTGGGCGTGCGCATGCATGTACGAACATGCATGCGCACGGTTGTGTTTTAGGCCACGGGAGGGAGTCAGTCACAGGATTTAGCCACCTACAGCGCTGCTTAAAGCCATTGGAACGATGTTGTCTCTTGCCAAGATGTCACACAAGGTGCACTTTGCTCTCCGTGAAAACAATATGTGAGAGTGTGTGTGTGACTGGGAGTGTAATGTTAAGATTATATGAACATAGATCCTTTCTCATTTAATAACGTTTTGCCATCCCACCTGCAAAACACGATTCTCAAGATTCTCAGATTTTAATTAGATTTTTCAAAACAATGTAAATGAAAAGTAAAAAAATAATTGAAAGCGTTGAACTAAATGCCAACATTCACATTTTGACATGCTGGCATTCATATCTGTGTCACATTTCATGGCAATTCGTCCAATAGTTGTCAAGAAAATCTACTAAAAATAGTTTGAGACAGTTGTTAAGCAACAGCTGTTGAGATATGTCAGCAACTTATTGCACATGCTGGTCCCATGGCTGAAGATGGGATAAATTCTGTGACATTTCTAGTAGAATCACTCGGACATCTGGCCTGTCTTGTCCTTTTTTTAACCAGTGCTCATTAAAGCCGTATGCACAGTATTCATAGCAGCATAATTACAGTATGTAGTGTGCGCTGTGGCCATTCTACTGTACAAACACAACAAACACCTCGGTCTCTACAGCTTAGCCACAGTCATCCATGAATCATTCATCAGGGCTCACTGCTGCGCGTATACGCAGGCAGAGGAAGCGGCTGCCTTTATGTAAAGGACATCACTTTGCCACTGGCGCTCGTCTCTCTACAATGGCAAATGTGTTTGTTTTTCTTCTGTTGAATTGAATCATGGATCATGACACAATGCCATATTTATGTCTCAAACAGAGCTCACCGTGTGTGTGCGGAGGAACGGTACTGCCATGCAGTGTGTATGTTTTCAGGCTTTAGGTGTGTGTTTGTCTAAAGGAACTCTCAATCACCACGCTGCACTACTTAAAGGATTCAATACAGGTCGGTAAAACAGTACTGTGTTGACATGTAATTAAGAGGAAACTAATGTAAAGTGAGACTCCGACTGATGTTAACGTTTGAAGTCAGAGGTTGATCCAGAGTTCAAACCAAGTCAAGGATTAGTAAAGATCTGTGTGTGAGTAATACGGGTGTCCCTCAATAAGAATTTACATTATTTTTATTTATATATACACACACACACACATGTTGATTGAGTATTGTAATACGTAGACTTGGCTTCCTGTTTGTTCGATATGATTTCATCCCTTTAATGGAATCATTGGGGAATTAAAAGAAGGTACTTGTGACAGGAGAACTTTATGGTCCAATGTATCAGAAGCCATCTTTAAATCAGGAAGAACTGCACCTATTTCACCACCTGCATCTAATGTAGATTTTACATTTTCACCAAAATATCAGTTGGCTGTTTCTCTGGTTGGTGTGAAATCCAAAATTGTGTTGCGACTCCTGAATCCGATATTTCTGTTATTCTGAACGTTGGTTTCATATTATTGATTGGGGTAGTGATATCAAGTAGAATTTAGCCTAATTATTAAGTATATAAAGTCGTTAAAATGAGCTCCACCTCTAATAGTTGCAACGTTACCGTGATTAATGCATGGAATGATATTTAGGTTAATATATTATGATTCTGAAGTTGTCCATTCTCCAGTATACTTTGACTCGTATCAAGTATTTTGGTGCTCTAGTAAATAATCATAAGCACATCGGTTGTATGAATAGCCACAGAACAGTTGTAAATACACAGAACATATTCCATCAGATCACATTCAGGATATTATTACTAATGATTAAATAGTCGATGCAAAAGTTTCAGACAAAACTAAAACGTGTCATAAGCTGCAGCTGGTGGTGAAAAACCTTTTAATGTGACTTCTCTGTTTGAAAGATAAAAGTCTGACGTTAGACATTAATCTATCTTCTTCTTTAGTTCGGCCTGTTTATGACCTTGAGTTTAATGTTCAGTGATCCAGATAGGTCCGATGTATACAGGCTTATAATTTGTTTCTCTGGGTTTGACTATTAGGGGCAACACTTTACTTTACACAATTACTACTTTGACTTAAAACTTCAGTTTAACAATTATGCCGTTTTTACGGGTCGCTAACAGAGTCGAGACTCATTGATTTCCTTGTGTTCTGTGGGGGATGTGCTGATAAATGGACCTTTGCCTGTTTCCTGCTCTAAACTATTGTCTTTAGGAATCTATTGTCTGTCGACCTCTAGCTGGTATCTGCTTTAACATCATAGTATTGTTTGGGCAAGTAGGGTTGCAACTTACACATTATCATTTGAGACATTGCTGAAATTAAATAAAATATAAAATAAAATATTGAATATTTGACAGGAGAAAGCAGAATTGAAATTGTATGTCAGAGGAAGTATTAACCAATTAACATGACCTGATAAAATACTCCACGTTATATTTAAGTTAGTGGATCATCTTTTTTATTTATTTCACACACATCAGCTTGGTTGTGCATTGACCTGTCTGGTGAAAAGTTGCTTTTGTAATTGAAAGGGTTCATTTCTTTCCCAGGCAGAGGAACAAGTAGTGTTTCCAGCTACAGTATAAATGATCACCTCTGCTTGTAATCAGCCCGATGCACTCTCCTCCTGAACAGCTTGATAAAGAAAGTATGGCAAATGAGAGTCTTTTTCTCTGTAGGGTGCTCTTCCTGCGATCCGTTCCCTTCTCCAGGTGTCCAGGATATCCTGCCGATGATTTGTAATTCGGGAAGTGTTATGACTCACTGTCAGCCCTGAGGGTGAGGCTATTATGGTTTCCAAGTGAAGAAGTGCTCTCACTCTGATATCCTGTCCCTCAACAATATGCATGATACCCATAGTAAGCATGTTCACTGCTGGAGTAGAAGTAGAGGAGAGTGCTATTGCCCAGAGAGCCTTCCAGCTGCAATAGGCTGTGTTGCTCTGAAGCTTTTCCATATAGAGGTAAACGTGTTGAGATCTATCAAGAAAACAAAGCTGACAAACGCATTCATAATGCTGATTTAGTTTTGTTTTCTGTGTCTGTTCCAACGACAGCTCGTTTACCACGTGAAGCACAAACTCAGATCACCTTCTAGTCTCCCAACAGGACACAACCTTAGCTGCCCACATACGTCTGATATTCCTCTCACGCTCCTCCGTCTGGGAGATTAAAGACCCAAATGTATCCCCGTTGCAATATTGATCCTATCGATCATGCCTCAGAGTACAACACAACCAATAAAAGAAAACGGAGAAAGAATTCCAAAAAGCCTTTCCACTAACTTTATTTGCAGGGTAAACTATTCTGCTCCATTTGTCAGGATCAAGTTGAAAGACAGAAGGAAGCACCAGGGACGTCTATAAAGGGACTTCAGTTTCCTTTGAGGTTTCTAAACCATAAAGCATCTGAATCTTCTGTCTGCAGTGAGTGGCGGATTCTTGCACCATCAATCAAAACAATGAATCTGTATTAAATCCAGATGTTACTCTTTCTGACATCCATCTATGAAAATGCACATTCCTCGGCCTCTATATCAAAGGAGCAGGGTGAGGAAAAAGTATGAAGAAATAATATTAACGGGGACTAAAAATGAGAGACGTGAGGGTATATAGATTATTGTCAGAATAGAATACAAGATCACAACTCTCCGCATCAGATGATCCACCCTATGATTTGTTGATCTGCTAATCTTTTGTCTCGTCTTGTACCTCCTGGACCTTGAATCCATTTGGCTATTAGACTGAAGGCGCTGCTTTACCCTTACTTTCATGTTTTGCCCATTTTTACATGGTGAGTAGATTCGTACAGGCTACAGGAGCTCTTCTTCTGCCGCAGGATAGTTCTGTGACAGAGACAGTGATGTCACAGACATACATACCTGTCATTGGTGTGGAAGTCTTCACCATGATTGACGACGACACTAAGCTCGCAATTTGTCGCAACTGCGAGTCCAAAATAAGCCGTGGAGGGCCAACTTTAAAAACATTGAAGGAATCGCAGTGACCGGTTCATCTGCCAACAGGGTCTCTCCACAGACCTGCTTATAACAGAGCTAACGGCTAACGCTAACTGAGGATGATGTGTTCATGCTCTATTCAGTAAAGTGAACGTTGGGTGAAGATAAAATATAACGCTATCATAAAGTGTTCAAATTAGAGATGTTCCGGCATCATCTTTTCCCTCCCGATACTGATTTTGATAAATGAACATGTGAATCGGCCGATTCTGAGTACCGATGTGTTATCGGTGCGTTAAAAACAACACTGCCTCGACCTGCTGTGGGGGCGGGACGCCGTGACCGGAGGCCCTCTGTAGCTCTGGCTCATGTCGATAAAGCAGCACTACTCATCTGCTGTGCTGTTTTCACTCCTCGTGTGGACGCTGCTCACACGCCTCTGTCTGCGATCAGCGCCTCCTCTTCTCGTCCTTCTGCGTGTGCGAGTGTAGCTCAAAGTCACGTTTCATGGCCCGCTAAACAGCAGCGTTTTGGGGCTGCTGTCTCGGGGCATAATGCGTCCACTCAGCCCTTTCGGCCCGAGCCCATCACGGGTTACGCTCCGACATAAACGATGGCAACGCGGGCTCCGGCTTGGCTCATCTCCATGACGTGACCCAGGAAGGACTCAGCCAGAGTTCTTGGCTGAGATGGATGCCATCGCGTCTTTCAGTTTCAAGCTGCTTAGACCTAGTGTTAGGAACTCAAACAGGTCATGAGTCCCTCTTCAATATCTATTATATATCTCCTTCAAACCACTGTTTATTCAAGTTTCTCGCCAAAAACGAAAATCTACAAGATTATATTTAAACACTTCATGATAGCGCTATAATTTACCTTCACCCAATAGTCATGTTTACTGAACAGAGCTTGAATACAGCATCATTTGACTCTATGCAGCCTCCGTAAGATGGCTCACCCTAAAAGTCAGCCCATCTTAAGTGCCTGAGCTGAAGCAGCCGGAGCTGTTGCTAACTTTTGGGCAAACCCCTTCACGTTAATCAGCAGCTGACTGACAAGCAAGACGCATGAATTTAGCTCGGGTCTCCTCACGCTTCTTGAAGAGTTGTAGCATTTATTCGACTAACACGCTCCCAGCTTAACTAACTGATGTGGTGGAGACCTACTGGGGATTGCCTGTTTGGTGCACACACTGCAGCTGGTAACAGATGATGGATTCAACCCGTTTGTGCATCAGCTGGGCAGCTTCAATTATTAAACATTGGAATCGGCAGACTTTTAAAAAACACGAGCCAAGAAAATGAAGTCTTGGTCACAGCACTCCCCATCAGTCAGAATTAAAAAGGACGTAGGTGAATCTTAGTTCATCAACCTCGGGTCATGGTTCATTGTCAACACATGCAGACTGTGCAGCCATTGCTACAGCTCAGTAGAAGAGGAGCTGGCTTACCGAGTGCTTCTCACAGAGGACCACTGATGTATGAATGATGTGCAGAACATTCGGTCACTTCCCCTCACATCCTCCCTGGTATTCAGAAGGTAAGGGAGCAGTCCACCAGCAGCAGCTCATTTATCTCAACATTCTGTTTTGCTGCATTTTCAGCATTTCTTAGCAAAAAGTGTTTTATAATGAACCTAAAAGATTGGTTGATGAGTAAATAGTTTTGGAAATAACACAGTAGAGAGTGGAAACTGAAGTCTCATGTTGTCAAACAAAATGTTCTCTTAGTTTAATTTTCACCCAGATTTCACTAACCCTCTCCTCCTTATTCTGTACCCATAATTAAGAATGCCTCATAATCTAGCGATGCTGCTTTTCGGTCATTTTTTAGGGAAAAACCACGTCTCCATACTAAACATGGACAAATGTAATTTAAACAAAAACTGGGCCATAAATCTTTGGTTCCCGTTCGGGTCCTTTGTCCCACTGATGAGCAGGGACTTTGTGAAGGGCCGGACACAGCCAGCATTTTGTGAATCTTGGCGCAAGTATAAATGCATGTGCAAGCTCCAGTCACAGGTGCACACAGGTGGGGCCAAGTCATTTTTTTTTCCATTTCTGTGACCGGAGGCAGTCTGGAAACGAGTTTGGAGCATTGCGAGTATATTGCTCTTGTCTGGGGTCTGCATATTCCCAAGGTCCAAATATCCAGCTACCCGAACAGGCTACCATTAGAAGATATTGTAATGCCCATCACCATGTGGTCTGTTCGTAATGATGCACATTCAATTATTTAAAAAGACAATCGGGTATGCACAGGCACAACTGTGCAATCATAGAACAGTAAAATCTTTATTGGCTATTTAGATGTATTGTTTTTATTAACTAAAGTAATTAAAAGACGACTTTAGGGGCGTTCACGTAAATGTTCTTTTACAAGAACATTATTATGACTTTCTGTGAATGCAGCAACCATGGAATGTTACACTGCATGGATTAGCGTAGAGCTTTCGGACTTCTTCTAACTCATAGCTCTTTTACTCTGACTTGGTTTAAATCAATGCATTTCCTGACAGAACGTTACGGTTAAATCAGACGGCAACCTCAGGTCCTGAAAAGTGAAAGTGCCTTAAACTTATATTCTCTCCATGGCCATCAGGGCGACTCCTCTGGTCTTTGAGAAAAGAACCCTACTTGTAAACATGAGTTTATGGTTTCAGTCGGTAGTCTCAAGTCGTATTCAATACAGCATAATGCCTGTTGTGTAAACTATGCTCCCATTTAGAGTCAAACTACGATAAAGCAGGGTGTGCTTTAGGGCGGGACTACTTTGTTATTGACAGCTCACTACCGTTACGAGAGCCGCATACATCGTCTTTACGTCACTCCTCCGCAGTCCAAAGCAGGTCACTTCTGTTCACTGGTTGCGAAAAATAAAAACAAGATGGCGACGGGCAAAATGCCAAACTCGAGTCTTCAAAACATGCACAAGCGTGTGTGGGATTGCATTTACAGAAGGGATGTTTTAACAGTTGAAACTTTTCCTTGAACAGTCGAGGCTACTTGACATGCAGGCTTAGTTACTATAACCTCTGATTAGTTGTTCCCTGGCAAACTAATAACGGGTAAGTTTAGCCACAAAAGTGATGAATACTTTAACATGTGAATAAAATGTCTCGTGCAGAATCCAGTCGTTATTTTGTGAATCAATGAAGTTTGTTCTCTTGCCATCTACGTACCACACGGTGTACTTGCATGATCGCCCTTTCTGTCTGCAGACTAAAGAATGGAGATACAGACAATAAGTGGATCTTTTAATTAAAACATTGATCAAATGTGCAGCCGGCGGTAGAAAACTCCAGTAACGTTAAACCTACCACATAGGTGAACTAGAGTGGCACTGCGAGGGCTAAAAGAGTTTCCATTAGTGAAAAATGATTTGTGTATCCTCCCATTCACAATGCAATGGGTACATAACACACCTTTGCAACAAGTATCATGGAATTCAGGCCAGTAGTATTTCTATAATCCTGCTTACACACAAACAACCAAAGCAAACCAAAAACACAACATAATTACCGGAGGCAATAAACTAAATGCATAAATGTTTTCTGATGATCTTTCACTTTTAACAGCAACATCCACTGGCACCAGTCGACCAGCACCTCCATTTCCTCATAAAGGTGAAGCAGACCCATTCACAACCACAACCAGAAGCGTTTAATGCCAAGTACGTTACACACACAAGGGATTTGACTTGGTGACTGGTGCATAACAATGAACACAGTGCAGTAATTAAGACATATTAAAAAATATATAAAAAATTGCAATAAAATATGGTCACAATTTATTAGCAGCCAGCCCATACTTTATGCAATGAGGCTTCAAATGTGCTGTTATTTCCATCTTGCTGTGGAGGTRCATGCAGGTGTTCACTATCAGGTGTAGTCATTGCGTTTTCATAACAGATTCAGATGAGACTGTATGATTGGACTGAGTTGTAGCTGGTGGTAATGCATATTAAAAAAGCATTGTAGTCATTGCTTGTAGCAGTTTTAATGATTCATAATTAGTTCATATAAAATGATCTTTCAATGAATAACTCCGTTATGAAACATAAATCCATGAATGACTATTAAGTTGATGAAGAGTGATGGCACTCAGCTTCAGCTATAAGACACAATTAGTGTAAGCAACATCACTGAACATTAGATTATGTAACAACATGGAAAACTTAAACATTTCATACAAATAAACAAATCTGAATCTCAGGGTTGCTAGGGAGTTCTTGTCGTGGGATACAGTGAATATTTCTGGATGTATGTATGTGTTGTAATCTGAGTGTAATCTCTGTGCTCTAACAGCCGCAAACACTTTCAGTGCACGTGAGTGTGAGGTTATACCTGACCTTTTCTCCGGTCTATCCCCAGTCAGATCAGATTAGCTGCTGGTGTGAATATTGTAAATGAAGGCAATATTTAGTCGTGCTGATTTTCAGAGAATGATTTGACAAAATGACTAAATGCTACTTTAGAAGTTTGTCCTACATTCTTGCAGTTCAATATAGTTGCTGGAGTCCATGTTGTGTTTTACGTTTGGAGGCGAATAAGGTTAGGAAAAGTTATTTTATTTCCCAAAGCGCACACATAGCCTACAGCTCGCACACAAACATCCAGAATATTCACCCTCTCCAGCCTCCCAGCCTCATCTCTGAAGATGAAATATATTGAGTCGGTGCTACAGACAGTCCCACTTGATAAGCGCCTCAGCCATGCAGAAAAACATCTTCCACATTCTCATAATGTAGACACAATGCCATTTACATGATCCATCGCCTCAAGATAATGTCTCCCTTTGTGGGTTTGGAGGTGTCTGTGTGAGTGCTGCTGTGTGTGTGTTGGAGAGACCTCTTCTCTTATGGGTTCAAACTTTCTTTGTTTTTGGAAGAAAAAAACCCATAATAATGTGCATTACTGAGAATATCACACTAATTTAAACATCACCAGAACCCATGTTTGCTATAGCAAAGCTATTTGAAGAACTATTTGGATTGTTCTTTATTTTCATCTGAAGCATTTAGTTATGATTTCTTATTAATCAGTCAGTACAAAGACTGCACAGCAGCTCCAAATGCAGCTGGATGTTTATTTGTTCTTCTCTCAGTATCTCATATTGCTATGTTTAAACAATGTGTGTCTGGCCCTGGCATCGGTTTAACAACAGCAGCACAAGCCTGCTGTAGCAGGGCCTGAGCCTCTGCACCACACTCACAAAAGCAGCTCAAAGCGATGTCCTTCACTGCTGTTAGAGGGCCGGCGTTCTACCCTGCCATGACTAAGAGGGTGATGGAAACTTTCACACATGTCAGTTAGCTAAATTTAGTACCAGAGAAAAAAGAAGGTCTTTGGGGTTGACCTCCGCTCCTGAACCAAGCAGGTGCGAGAACTCCTCTCAGGCAGATCACACGTCTGCCTGCCAGGCGCCACGGTGAGAAAATGGCTGACAGTCGAGGATGACTGCCGCGATGTGCGAGGCAAGACTGAGAATGTGAATTTAAAAGGTGGTGTAGTTTGACAGGGCAAGTTGTTCACTGTCTATGCGATCAGAGCGGAGGGTCTGTGGATTTTAGTTTTTGAATTGTTTTCTCTTAATCTCCCACCAGATGCGTCTCTCTGTCTATAACCGGCAGTCTCTCTCTTCTGGATACGTGCTTCTCACTTGGGAACAAAAGAAATGACGACCATCAGAGAGTGATTATCTTTGCAGCTACTCTTTGATGGGATAAAGTTAATACACAATGCAAAGCTCTCATCTGTCCCGACCGCCGATCGCCCCTTTATCCATTATAGGCTCGGCCCAATGTGTATTTCTCAACTAAAGGTTGATCGAAGGCGCGATGGGGCCGAGGCGCCGTGAAATAAATGAAACTTTGACCCACATCTCCAACCATCCCACTAAATTAGAAATCCATACTTCATTTCTCGGGCAGAACTTGTTTCTGCGAGGCGGACGACTGATGTGGGGAGCCGTGATAGGCACTCAGTCAGTGTTCGGGGAGCTCGTGCTCTTTGTGCCGCGGTGCTAACTGGTGGAAAGCATGGGATGATGGAAGGAGGGATGAGAATGCTGACCTTTAGATAATCATCTCATGGCCGGGTTACGGAAGCACAGGATTTTTGGGGAAGAAGAATTAAGTTTGACTTTCTTGTTTAAGGGGATTAGAGTTCAAACCAAAGTGGCCAAAGGTAAAGATCCACGAGTTCAGTCTGCTCTGTCAGTGACGGAAAGAAATAATCTGTCTTTGTTTGTTGGATTGATGAAGGTTGATTTGAGGGGACCTTCTACCATCTGGAAGAATCTGCAGTCAAAGCGTGCGATAGCATTATGAGCCAGTAGATATAATGGTTGTGCAAAGGATCACAATGTCTGGTACATTTCCATCAAGCTTTACAATGTGGGGATTTGCACATTCATTATAAAAACAACACACTGTTTAATAGTGTACTCATCTGGTGAGGCATCTTATGGCACGATTTTGTCAAAAGTATGGTTTTTGTCAAAAGTATGCCCGTTTCATTATATTGTAAACGCACTGCATTCAGCAGCACACTCTTCTATTCTATTCATGTGTATTACTGGAGTGAATATATATTGTCTTGATATTACAAGAAGATGGCAGCCTGAAGTCAAGTCAACAGTTTATAACTTGGTAACATCAAGGCCTACTGCTAGTTTTAACCGTTACCATTTGAGATGTAGCTTTACTAAACTAATGGAGGAGATTTAATATCTCCTTTCCTTCATTCTTTCTTCTATAGATTAGTTGTTTTGCTTTAAACCTTAAGTGTACCCACAGCCCACACTGACTGGCTGCTGCAACTCTTATGGAGTTACGTGGAATTGATCCTCTCTTCCAAATCTTGTCAAGAAATGTATTTCATTAATGTCAAACTATTCCTTTAAATGCATCTAGTACCATTCACCTTTATGTATGGCAAGTATGTACTCCATATCAATATTGAATTATAACTTAGATTCCATTAGAAAGCCATGGAGTCGGGTTGAGTCTAGTATTCGTTGCACTTGTTTGCAGCTAAAGGACCTCTAAATATTTCCCCAACCAGCTTCTAACTATAATCAATGACAATAACACTCGCTGTATCATCACAGTGTTGTTCATTCCACATTAGAGATGTCTCTTTGTGTTCTTGTCCCCAGTTTGAAGAGGGGGTGGTGCTCCGTTGAACAAAGTGGATGAGCGGATTTTCATCCACAAATCATAATTTGGGAACCTTTGATTCAGAATCTGGTGACATCTTGTGAGCTTATTTGCTGATGTTTAAATCAGATCTGATCATATCAATCCCACACAGCCTGGATGAAGCAGATTAACTGAGATGTTAATTTGATTTGATTATTCATTATTTAATTATTGCAGAAAATCCTACGATTTGAAACAAACCTTTAGGGGGCTTTAAGGTTATGTGCAATGACCCCCATTGGCCTAAAGCAGCGGTTCCCAAACTTTTTAGGCCACGCACCCCCTTCTACATCCCGACCGGGCTCACGCACCCCCAATCCCCCACACCTTAAAAATAAAAGCAACAGAGCCTATTTATAGCCGCATAAAAATCGGACCAATGAGAGAACAGTTTGCTCGCGCGTGGCGTTTGCTTACGAGATAAAAAACACAAAAAAGACAAATAAACTTCCTGCACCGTGCCTTCGAAAAGGTAACGGACGTACACCAGAAGATTGGCCAGATTGGCCACATCTGTAGGCTCGTCTACTTGCAGAGAGTAAAACTCACTCTTCTTCACGCGACCGACGAATGTAGCCAGGATGTCTTCGGACAAAGCATCGATGCTGCGCGACACAGTGTTGTTGGACACCGGGATCATGTCCAACTTGTTTGCTTCTCTCTCTCCAATCATACATTCCACCATCTCTTTGGCAGCTGGCAAGCACACGTCTTCAGCGATTGTGTGCGGTAGCCCCTTTCTTGCTATTCTGTGACCAGATATGAAGCCCGTAGTGCGTTTTTTGTAGACCCAACACATGAATGAGACTGCAGTTGTTTTGGGCTGTTTTGTAACTCCTCCAATTTCGATATAAACAATGTAAGGGGCTTTTGACTTGCACTGGCATGCTTGGTGTTCAGGTGGCGACGTAAATAAGAGGGCTTCAGACAGCTGTTAGCCAGAACCTCTGCACCAGGCATGCATGCAACCCTGTCTCCTAAAAATTGTTTGACTTATTACATTGACTTATTACAAATACGTTTCTAATCAACATTTTAACACTTTAACCTTTTTTCCCTCTCCACCACCGCCTCTCCTTCTCCCTATTACGCGGTCAGAATACTACCACAACACGCCGCCTGTCTCCGGCAGAAATGCGCTCATCCACGCACGGGAACAACACCGAGTTGTCGGCCGAGATACCACCAAAACACCCCGCCTGTCTCCAGCAGAAACACGCTCATCCAGGCCGAGCAACGAGGAACATTACGCGGCTACAATACCTCCACAAAGGCCCGCGTGTAAAATCCGGGAGTAACAGTGACTCTCTTAAGGGTTAGGTTTGGGTGGGGACGTGGCTTCCTAGTGGAAGTTATGGTTAGGGTTAGATGGATACAAATAAATAAAATATACCTCCATAACACCCCACCACTCTCGGCTCATACCTCCCCAGCAACGTGGCACATCACCCGGCCACAATACCTCCAGAATGTCCCCCGGGTGAAATCCGGGACTTGGTTTTATGGTTCCGAGTGGCGGGCGCTCACCCGTTGGCACCGGACGCGAGGTCTCCAGCCGCCCTCGCCGAGAGGCACCCCATCGTCAGGTCTGTCAGCCCTCGGAACAGGCCGCGGGGCAACAACTTGTGGGTGGCGGGGGTAGAGGCGAGGCAGATCACAGAAAAATAATAAAGACTAGAGTATGGCAAAGATATGTTGATGAGAAACGTATTTGTAATACGTCGAACACAAACGTAATCAGGGAGAAAATACGTTTATGGTCAAACGTAATTGAGAATGCATTTTAGTTTTGGGGGAACGTCATTTTTAGGAGACAGGACTGCACCATTAGACCACCATTACATTTTTCCTCTCGCGCACCCCCTAGAGGCATTCCCAGAATCCCTGGCCTAAAGCAATCAAGTTCATCCCAACTCAAGTAGAGTTGCTTTTATCGTTGGTTTTGTATGAATGCTTTTACCAAACGGACCGAGACGCTGTACCTGCATCCAGCTGTTCAGAGTGAGGTGGTCCCAGATGGGTTCCTGTCCAGCCCCAGTTTGTGGGCCTCCAGGTCCTCTCATCATTACTGAGGGCACGCTGTGTTAAACATTAGTAGCTGAAAGTAAAATGGATCCCTGATGGATGGGCAGATGATCACGTCCAGTAACACACTCTTCACCCTTTTCCTTGGGTTTCATCAAAACGGGCTCTGGCCATGTCTCCTGGTCAGGAGTACCAGGAGTAAACAGGAGTAAACAGGAGTAAACAGGAGTAACAGGGGTAAACAGGAGTAACAGGAGGAACAGGAGGAACAGGGGTAAACAGGAGTAACAGGAGGAACAGGAGTAAACAGCTGCATGTAGAATATTATCCAGACTTAGAATAACAAACCCAATTTAAAAACAACCCCAAACTCCAACTTAGAATGTTTTAGTTTTCATCTTTTATCAACACTTCACTTTACATTTGAACTATTAATTTCTAGCCAATGAGCGTCAACACATAACAAACCTGGAGATGTGTAGGTGGATATGCAAATAGTACGCATGTTGTAGGGATCCTTTATGACTGACTGAGTTGAGTATTCTGGTTGATCTGCCCTGGAACTAAATCTTTGCCCTTCTGATGGCCACGATGACATTTACCTGCTTATCCACACATAATATTCATATTACGTGAGGGTCAGGGGTTTGTGGCAGACTGTAGGCAAATGTTGAACCATGTGTCATATGTCAGCTCGTATGCCTTCTCGCTTCACTGGCGTGACCGGTGTTGAATTAACCATCACTTAATGAGGCATGTTGACTCAAATGTGTTTGGTTTGTGTTTGCAGCTGTGACCCGAGGAGCAGGTTCAGGGGGAGGGTCACACTCACTGATGAAAGCATCTTCTACTGCAGTAATGAACGGATGAGCTCACAGTGTTACTATTTAGTTTAGAGTGTGATACATAACGGTACTGTACATCCACATTGAACTGAGCAGCCCGTTGATTCCTTGCTCCTGCTGATGCTGACGTTGAGGATGATGCTGCACTGAGGGGCTCCTCTGCACACTGAGGGGCTCCTCTGCATTCCAGCTCATTTGCAATCAGGAAGCGTTTCTGTCAGACACACTGCTGCCTTCTTTAATTGGACTTAAGTGATCACATTTTAAATGCACATGGAACATTCTGTCTTCTTACACAAAATGAATATATGTTGCAACAATCTACAAACATGTCAATTATTGTGGGTTTTGTATTATTAATGTCTTTATGTTGCTGATATTTTGTTTCATAAAAACATTTCCCCATAACTTCCATTCGTCTTCTGCTTTCCATTCCCCTTTGTCCTAAACACTGTGTTCATTTGAGATCTTTTCAGTCGAACAGTAATTACTGTTATCTTATTTTTGATATGGAAGAAATGAGAAATAATCATACTTTTCACCAGTCCCATTCCAATATGAATCCGTGTCTCTCTGCTCTAGACTTTGCACTGGAGGAAGAGGTCAGGGGGCTGGACGACTGTCGAACACCCAGCGGGATGTCGAGAATCATTTGGCACTGGAGCGGGGTGTGCCAGGAGCGTGTCAGCCTGATTCATGTTTCCTCTGTTGGAACTGGATTACCGTCACACCCACACACACACCCACACACATATATATATGAGGTCACACACACGCGGCGGATGTGAACTTGTATTTACATATAAAGATTCCCAGCATGAGAAACACAAACATAATCTGATACGTATGCACACATACATATTCCATGACCGCACACACACGCAGCCGCCGCGCTGTCTCATGCGATCACGGCACAGGGCCGGACTGAGACTGGGGGGAGAAAAGTGTGCATGGAGAGGTGTCCTAACGTTTCACAACACTACGGTGAACGCTCCGCTCTGCAGAGGAGCCGGCAGTTCATGAAATAATTCAGCACACCCACAGCATGAGGTAGCCAAGCGAGGGCTCATCTCCGGGAGAGAGGGAGAGGCACACACACCGTGGACTCATTCAATTAACTTTTATTAGGTTGGTATGAATATATGTGATTTAATGTGGATTATGCCTGAGTGCCTTGTATTGAAAGGATTTGGATTCTTGATACTTTATTTGCATGTAGGTCTGACACACACACACACACACACACACACACACACACATTAGCGTCTGCCTCTGTTGCTGTAGTTACCTCAGAAGCCTTTGCCTTCATTCCTCCTGTTAGGAGTATGTCACTGTGGTGGTTCCCTTGTAGTGTGTAAGGTGTACACCCAGCCCGCTGTCTCAGCCTAAACATGGCAAACTGTCGTATGAAATCTATTTACACATAAGAAGCTACACACACATTTCCATATTTAATCATAGACACTGCAGGTAAATAATGCATCACTGCTTTCATACAGTGATGAATGACACGACAGCACCTCCATTATTACTTCGTAATCAACCCCTTTAGGTTTGTGTGTGTGTGTGTGTGTGTGTGTGTGTGTGTGTGTGTGAGAGAAAGACAGTGAGTCTACCTTGAGGTGTGAATCGCGGCAGGCATTATTTCATAAATTTCATTAGTGAGGTGAAAATAATTTCCTTGGCACCGAGTATTGTAATTCAGCTATTGTTGTTAATCCAAATTTAATATGTTAAAAATGATTACAGGGGTGCTGTAGGAGAGGGGCGGGGGTGCATCTCTGCAGCGAGTCGGAGCATCTCCCCATCTCCTCAGATTTATCTCCTTTGTTTGCGCTGTTTTGTATTTTCTTGTTTTGCAGGCGAGCTTGTTTGTGCCCTCCTCTTGTCTGCTGCATATTGTATCTCTCCCTTTATCTCCTCCCTAGCACATATGAACACACGCCACTTTCATCTCCCGCTAGCTTTGTAAACTGATCATAGCAAATAGTTCAATAATGTTGATATTCTTGCTTTGAAGAATGGGACCAGAGTGTAAATTCATGCATATGCGATCACTGTTTGATGTAGCTATTCGGGTTTTTCGACTATTGTGGATCACAGACGTGGATGCTTGACACATTGTTCCAACCTCCACATAAATTAATCATTGAATGAAGGAAAAGGAATCATTTCATCTTTAAGGAGTATAAATACGAACAGTGACTCATTCATCCATCCCGACTGGATAAGAACAGTGAGTGGCCGTTTAAAGGAAACAGCGTAATTGCAGTATTTTCAAAGAAAATACAATCTTTGCAAAGGAAAGGAAAGGGATACATATTCTTTAAAGAGATACATATAAGTATATATATATATACATATATATATATATGTATATATATATATGTGTATATATATATATATATATATATGTATCTGTATATACACATAGAACCCCTTGTCTGTTGAAATTGCTCCCATTTTTCAAAGTTGTCTCTGAACTCAGAGGTTGGGCTGAGGTAGCAGTCACACTTCATCTTCTCCTCACAGGGGGGGGGGACTTTTATCTTCTCCACAGAAAAGGGACAGTGGAAAACCTGAGAAGAGCACATCAGACTTGTGGCAGGATATGTGCGAAGGCCTGTAGGGGCAAGTTCAACTCCAGACACACTGCGGCAGAGCTGTACAGAACACACACACAGAATACCTGTGGTGCACCTGCAGTCTGCTGTCGGCCAACTTTGCACTTCTAGAAACTAGGTGCAGCAAACCACTTCTTTCTCTCCCGTTCCAGTTTCTGATATCGAAGCCAAGGGTGTCTGTCAATATCAAGTCTATACTCGGTCATAACACTCCATGATGTGTTATAAAGACCTTCATGGTTCCCCAATGATGAATGCAAAGGACTTCCTCCAGTGGAATATCTTGATGAATTGTTGTACAAATGTTCACGGCTCTAGGACAATGTATCCTACTGACTCTGGTAATCCCCTGATGACCTCTCCTCTGGAGCCACAATGAGCTTCACATATTGTATTTTTAAATGAAAATGCCTCAACAACTTCTGGCTGGATTGCTATGAAATTTGGTTCACACGTTTCCCTGAGGATGAGGAGTAATAACTTTGTTATTGAGTCTTGTTTCCCTGTCCTGACCCGAGAGAAGAACCAGCGTCATGTTCAACTTGTCTAATACAGCTTACAGAACAACGCAGCCACAGGACGACTGGTGCCGTGTGCAGACACGCACCATACAAACGGTGCCGAGCTGTCAGGATAAAACGTGAGCAGATGAATGAAACTGTGTTTGATGAGAATCTGTCTCATCTGGCTAATAAGATGAGACATCAGGGCTCACAGATCAGGTTGTGTATTCCTGCTAATAATCAATCTTCTGCTTCAGAGAAACAGTGCAAGTCTGCAGGATTTCTGTGTCTCAACATTCCCCTACCGGCCCTCTGCCAGTGGCCAAACAAGTTCAATTCAATCTGATGTAGAGTAGAAAAAATGTCCGTGGGCGTAATTAGGAAACAGCACTTGAATCAATCCAGTTTGGGCGACCAGGAATTATAATCATGGTCGCACCGCAGGCACGGTGAGGACTGCGGCGTGTGTGTACAGTTTGTGTGGTGAGCTGGCTGACTGGCCTGCAGAGCACATCCATTGCTAATAAACAGCACTCTCTTATTTCCTTCTCTATTAATCATCTGCCTCAAAGTTCTGCTTTTTATTTCACAATCTTTTAAAAAAGGGATTAATCCGCTCTTACACTTATCACAGCGAGACACTCTACCTCATTGAGGTCCCCATGGGGACTCAAACTCCTCAAGCAGGCTTAAATGAGTGCTTTCTTACTCTGTTTGATTTACATCTGGTGATTAAAGGGGGGTGAGAGGGGGGGAAGCTTACATCAGCAGCTAAGCAGATCTTTGAATGCAGAACTGTTATTTCAACACACACTAAATCATTCATATACTTCTCAGTCTCTGCCAAACAAATTTTCTGACACCAAATTACTTGGGCTTGTTTCCGAGACACGCATCAAGGGTACCCCAAGGTAAAGTGAGTGCATTTAAACAATCTATAGTTAGAAGGCTTTGTTTAGTCTCTCCCAGATTGAGTTAAACAACATTTGAGGTAAAACCAAGGTAGGTATTTAAGCCACATATTCCCATTGGTTGAGTAGTTATTCTCATGACTCATCACCTATTTTTGTAACCCGAAGTGCCAGAACGGAACATAATTAGTGGACGGTTCCATGCTAATTACAACTTTGTTTTTGCTATAGGGTTAGGGTTCTACCTGTACATGGTAAATACAGTGTGGTTAAGGTTAGAGGAGATTATTATTATGCTTCATAAACTATTAGGTCTTGTCAGGTTAGGCAAATAAACCACGTTGTTGTTTGGGAAACACTGTGGTTACAGGTACAGTAATATCAATAACTTAGGATGTGAACTCTGCCATGTCTATGCACCACACTATGTTCTACCTGGCTACACAAAGGACACACTACCTCCTGCATCAACACCGGACTTAAATCCTGTGATGCAGAATCATCCACTATGGACCCTGAGTGGGATGTCCTCATCCTATCAAAGCACACATGGTGAATCAGTAACAAATAGCCTCATGTGATTGTTGAGTTACCACAGTTATCATTTTTGGCACCATCGTAAATTCAAAATAAATTTGAGAAAATCCTAAAAAATAGAAATGCTTCTTTTCTCGCACACTCACAAAGTAGATATTATAAAACAAAAAAAATGAGAGAAAGAAACCAGGGGGTCTTGCCAAGTCTGGCAGGCAGGGAAAGGAAGCTAATTATCCCATGGTGCTTGGAAGCTGAAGTGCTCATTGACAATCACAGCACTGCTCTCATGGTGTCTATAGCTATTAGGCTGAGAGACGAGGGTTTGCCAAAAGCACTGATCACTGTGGTCATGTGAGCCAAACCAGGATCAACCACGAGCCTACAGCGGTGTGACAAGTAGCATTACAGGACTGAGCTCTGCATCATTCATCTGCCTCGTCAATATCAGTGGTGCAGGTCTTAACTAGAGTAGAGAGGGTACATTAGAATACATTAAATATCATTAACCATGAGCTGTAGATGTTAATGTTGACAGAAAAACACGTCCTACTGTACGTCCGTACATGTTATCAAGTCGATCTGAACATGTTTCTGTGTTGAACAAACTCCGGAAGTGGTGGTCGAGGGATTGTGTCTTACAGTTTGTCCAAGCCACATACACAGTGCCTGTGGCCCCATCGATATATTACATCCACCTCTTCTTGGGGGGGGGGTAAAGATGAGTCAGGATGAATCACATCTGAATACAAAGGAGGGAACAAAGAAGAACAGGAGAATGGATATTAATTTGTGCATGTGCATTAAGTGTGTCTGCCTTACAAACCATATTTATTTTGTCCAGTCAAAGGTTCGATCGGACTCATTTCTATCTTTGCGTGCGAGCCGCACACAGCAGAGAGAAACTCATCAGTCTTGGACTTTTCACCCAAGTGAGTGTAATTGAACTGCTCAGGCATTTCAATCTACTGCAAACAGCACAACCTCTGCACCCCCATCACACTGACACAAATGGACTTTGGAAAATAAAAGTGGCTGAAATTTGAATCATCCAATCTTGCACACCAACGACAGATTTATGGACGTGTGTGTGTGTGTGTGTGTGTGTGTGTGTGTGGGGGGGGGAATAGGTAATACCTAAGAGATCCCATCTGGATGTAAATATGCCTGTTCTTTTAAATGAACGGCTTTATAAGCACAAAAAAAGCCATTACAATGCTCGCACCTATGTCACCCTCTGGCAATGTAATCACTTTGTGCATTGGATATTGCATTTATTTTTTAATATTTCACTGTCTGTTGGGCTCTCCCTCTGCCGCAGCTTGCTTCGCTGCATGTATTCCATTTTCATTCTCACTCTAAACGGCATTTCTTCCCTAGAAATGAGATATCAGCGGCTGTCCCTTATTAATTCTACCCAGAAGTGAGGACTCCAGTTGCGACCTCTCCTGTCTTTCTCTTATTCTCTACTTCTCCTCTCTAACCCGTCACTTTATCCCCTTTAGCGCCGTTCTCACCCCTACCCTCCCTCTCATTCTCACCTCCGAGGCTTCACCTCCTTTCCTGCCTCACCTATCGCTCGCATTAAATCAAATGGAACACATTAAAAATGGCACGCGCAGCAGACAATGGCTTTTGTGATTGCCTGCCGTGTTCGGCCTGGTTGTGCTGCTCAGCCCCATAAAATGCCATTTGTATCACCTCATTTCATAGGTTCTCTCTACAGAAGCAAAACAGAGAGGGGGACTGAGAAGAGACACGGAGACCGAGCAGATAGTAGGATGAGCGTGGCGGCAGGATGAGAGAATGCAAAAGGCGTGATCGTGTGGCAGAGAGTTCAGAGTGGGGGGATATGAATACAATCGAATGACGTAGCTGAAGAAAAATATCTTCAAGAGCGAGAAAACGAGACTGAGGGGGCAAGACAAGACAGGAGAATAGGATGAATAGGAAGAGTGAGAGGGGAGGAAGAGGGAGTAATGGTGTGAGTGTGAAGAAAGGCCAAGAGAAGGAAGAGGGTGAGAAAATGATATTGGTGAGGAAGAGATAGACGGTGAGAGAGAGGGAGAGAGAGAGAGAGAGAGGGCCTAGAAAGCCCCGACTATTCAAATAAGAACAAGCTGCCAGGACAACTGCAAGGATTTAGAGCAATAAGAAATATATAGCGACGAGGGAGAGAGGGGGGATGGGGGGAGAGGGATGATGAGGGCACATATCTCGCTCTCCCTCCTCCCTCTCCATTAGTACAGTGAGCATATTGGGCTTATTAAATTCTAATTGTCTGTAATGGCCGCCCAGGCTCTCTGAGGCGCTATGTGACAGGGTGAGAGTGAGCGGAGGTATTTGTTTTGCTAATTGGAAACCGTTCCGCTCCCTTAAGTGTTCTGCTGTTTGCCGCTGCTGATACAAAGCTGGAGAAACGACGGATAGATAGATGGATGGCGCGGGTGCCGTGGAGAGGCAGCCCGGGCGGGAGGGCAGAGTGTAAGAGGAGCACCTTGGGTGTATTTACCAGTGAGGAGGAATATGAAAAATCAATGAGGACATAATGAGCTTCATTTAGAAAGTTGTCAGACACCAGCAGAGGGCTGTTCAGCATGCTGGATCCACTGTGTGAAACAAAAGCTGTTTACACAACGCACCACGTACTGTACGCCTTACTGAGGCTTCAGGGAACATTCACAGAGGCTCGGATTGCACTCGAGCGTCCTCTTTCAGGAGTTATATATATATAACTAAATATGACTTATTATTTATGTATGAATATTACGTGGCTGGATGTATGTTCTGCGTGCGTCTTTGTATTGGTCTGTATGTCAAGGTTTGTTTATTTCCTTGACAACCCCCCAATACCTCTCACGTCCTTGGAGCGTCCTTACACGCAGCATGCATCAGAAAGCCATTTAGAGTTCTTTGCTTGTTCTCTATCCCTCCTATCTACGCTCTACCCTTTCCCCTCCTCCCTACGGCAACACAAGCAGTGGAAAGACCAGAAGGTGCGAAGAGGTGCAAAAAGCCTCGACCGTGTTTCCATATGGCCCAGCTTCCGCTGAGCTATGCACACACACACACACACACAGACACACTCACTCACTCACTCACACACACACACACACACACACACACACACACACACACATGCTGGAAACAGACGTGCAGGTAAACATGCAAACACTGTATTCGAGGTCAGGAAGCTATCGGCACACAGAACCTCAGGAACCCGATGTGGTGTGCACGGTACAACATGTATGAATACAATGTACATTTTAAGGAATTCTCTGACATTTCTGGCGTTATGCTTATTCGCTTTCTTGCAAAGAGGCAGATGTTGACTCTCCTTTCAGTATGAAGCAGTGGAACTAAGTTCATTTATTTAAGTATAGTAAAGTTACTGCTGTTGTTGTAGTTCGGGTATAATGTTGAGGTACTTTTAGTTTTTCTGATACTTCTATTTCACTACTTCAGAGAGAAGGATTGTACTTTGTACTTTGTGTATTCTGCAGGATTTGGTGGGGCTGTGGTGGGCGGATCACAGACTCTCTAGATCCACAAAGCGCTTGAGGACATTTTGTTCATTTTAAAGTTAAACGCATCACCTGGTGCACCTTGAGAGCTACAAGGAACGCTGTGCTCTTGTAAACATTTAGCTATTTGAATATTTTCATTTTCTGTGACTTTATCCTTCAAGAATACAAGAATACACGTTCATAGAAATCAACTAATATTTTAGTATATCTTTTCAAGCTGCAACAATAAGATGATGATCACATCTGCATAATGAGCACTTTTACTCCTGATTCTTTCCCACATGTTGCTCATCATCATTCTCTACTTTTACTTCAGGGCAGTTCTGAATGCAGGACTTTTACTTGTAATGGAGTACTTGGAGTACTTCTTCCGCCACTTCTAAAAGTATTTCACTTATATTGTTTTTGATGTCTTCAGGAAGACTTGGTGATGAAATATAATGTGTTTCTTTGTAAAGGTGCTGGTAGTCTGATTGTGTTACCTTCAAGCAGAGCTGTCTCTCTATTCTATGCTAAGCTAACTGGCTGCTGGCCCCAACTTTATATTGAATGAACACACGAGCGTGGACGTGTCTTCTCATCTTAATCTCGGCAGGAATGCGACTAAGTGTATTTTTTGCAATTTGTCAAACTATTCCGTTCGTCCTTCGCCATTCATTGATTTGCATCACATGTAATCTTGCCAGGCCTTGCTTTTTATTTCAAGGGTAATTTAGCTTCAGCACTAATATATATATATATATATATATATATATATATATATATCTATCTTTTGGTTGTTCTTGGCAGCCAATGAGTCAACCATGGCAGTTGATTGAACACACACCCCCCGTGGATTGGTGACAAATACCCCCTTCCTGGCATATGTGGGTGTCCCATTAGAGATAAACAGTAGTGCTTTTGGCTGCCTTGTCTCCTTTCCCCTGGTGTCTTTTTAAGTGCTGCCGTGTTATTTTTACATCGCTCTGTGTCGAGGCTGAGACGGAGCGGCTGCTAGGAGACATGGAGGCAGGTCCCACAGCGATTTGTCTCAACGATTGTTGGGAATGTGCGTACGGGACGGTGGGTGTGAAGATCAAAGTGTGTGTGGGGGCGTGAATGCATTTCCATGTTTGATTTGTACATGTCCATGCTCATACTTTTTGCATGTGCCAGTGCGTGCACCGGTGCATGTGTGCATCAGAGCAGAGGGATGCATGTTCAGGAAAGGTTCATACGCTGTGATATTATAAAATAAATCGACTCCAAGAGAAAGGTGAGGCTAAAGAAACCTGCATGGAGATGCAGAGGGATGCAGTGGAGCATATCATCGTTTAAATCAAAGACACTGAAATGCTGTGGCAACATATGGTGAAGTGCACAATGAACTAATCACTGGCTTCTCAAGAGATCCGCAACTATATTTACTAAAAGAAGCAGCATATGCCAAATGGTGTATTTGCAGGAATACACAGCAACACACAAGAAGGCAGTTAAAAAATAAAAAATAGAAAGATTGATGATATCTCCAAAACAATCCGAGTTATGTCAGCAAAGTGTAAACGCATACAATACAGTACACACAAAATATCATTTGTACAAACACCTTTCTTTTAGACATTAGTCTTTTGTTCTTTTGGTGTTTATTTCATTAACTGTTTAGTATTTGAAATCAGCTGTAATGGGGGCAGGGTTAGGGTTGAGTCTACGACAAGCGGTCAATAAGTTTGGCCATGGCACGTGAATTAGTCTTTTCTTTTTAAGATGTATCAGTCATGTACGAACCAATAACCTGGATTTTGATCATTTTATTGTATCTTTATTGTGTGTGATGCTGTTTTGTACGGTATGTCTTGATTGTGTGTTTGTATAAAGACCTATAATACATTTAACCTTATGTATAAAGGCACTGGTCCACACTTGATGTATTTTCCCCGATCACAGTCTCTCAGAGACCAAGGTGAACCTTTAAATTGTCCTTTTTTTCAAACTGACCAAAACCGAAAGGTATTTGATTGATGCAAGAAAACCGAACAGAAACGCAGATCCTTACAGTTTGTGGCACTTTCACTGATTTGAATGATTCAGTTGATGATAATTAATCGATCACCACAATTGTTGTAAATAACTTTCGCACTTATTGTTGAATATTAATATGATATATTAATCAACCAACAATATCAGCCATTAAACCCAGACTGACTTCTATTAAACCTTCCTTGTGATCGTTTACAGTTTTACCTGATATGCTGCTTCTCCTCCTGACGCTCATCCTCTGCCTCCTGTGCATCCGCTTAAGGTGAGACCTGTCAGCAGCCGAGACAAACTACTCTCAACCGCTACACATCCACTCGCTAATCCCCAATTAGACACAATGATACTATTTAGTGAGCATCTGTCCCCACAGACACCTGCCGAACACATACACACACATACATGAACACAGCCTGGCACTCGCGTGGTAGCGTGTGCGTGTGCACACACACACGCTGTACACACACGCTGTACACACACATGCCCACATATGGCCTAGCCTGCATGCACTGCTAGACCGTGTTCGCTGCCTCACCAGATGCCTGCTGGATAATCGCTGTGCAATAATGTGATGTTCTGCCAGCTAGTCCGTATGCATTTGTGTGTGTGTGTGTGTGTGTGTGTGTGTGTGTGTGCTCGCCTGCCAAGATGTGGGCTAAAAACTCTCTCAATTGGCTTCTTTCAGCACCTTTTGGATGAAGTTTCTCTTTTCTTAGGGTGTCTTTCCACTTCCTCTCTGGCTCTGTCCTCTTCCTCTTCCTTAGCTCTCTCTCTTTTCTTTCTTTTTAAACCCGTTATTCTTTCATTCTTTGCACATATCTCGTTTGCCATTCTCGCCCATCCTTTTTCTGTCTGGAAGTCACCCCAACACCTGGGCCTTCCCTCCCAGGCCTCCACTCCATGCCTCCTAGCAGCTGTTCAAAAGATCCTCAATGATTATTGTCTCTAATTTGTTCGGTAAAACCCAGAGTCTACTCCGATGGCTTTAGATTGTGCTGATGGCAGACACTGTGCAGTATAGAGAGTGGCATGAGCGGAGGGGAAGAACACAATTTAAAAGATGACAAAGAGTGTTTACTGTGGGAGAAGCTGTTGTTTAAATTGGAGGAAGCGAACCCCCCAGTTTGTTAAAATTCCTAGTTGAAAATGCAGCTTTGAGTGATTTCCATTATGGCTGCTAATGTATGCAACACCCCCCCCCCCCCCCCCCCTACACACAGATACACACACACACACACAACTCTTGCATAATTTCTGCAACAAGTAGCCACTTATTTACAGCCAATCTTCATTGGCCACTTAACTCCCTCACTGCGGCGGCCCACCACAGTCATGATGCACATTTATCAAAAGTTCCTCCAGCCACACCCTTGATTGTTTTTCTCATTCAGTTGAATTGCCGCTCTATCTTTCTCGTTATGTCCCCCCCCCTAATTGCTCTCCGTCTCTTTGTCCTCGGTGTGAGTGAGTGAGTAATCGTCACCAATTCACTTCTGAACCTAATCAGACGTCGTTACTGCAGTCTCACACCGGGCCAAGCAGCCTTCGTCTCTCTCATGGTGGTGTTCACACTGACAGCGTTGCTGCTGCTGCTGCTGCAGCTGCAGCCCTTCCTTCCTCATAGTTTGCCTTTCATGATGGACAGAATGTTTCATAACAAATGACATTTATATTTATTTTAGATGGGAAAAAAACACGTGTGCTCATATGTAAATGATACCAATCCATAAATCCCCTCTGCTCACCCGCTGCTCACCCTCTGCTCACCCGCTGCTCACCCGTTGCTCACCCTCTGCTCACCCTCTGCTCACCCGCTGCTCACCCTCTGCTCACCCGCTGCTCACCCTCTGCTCACCCGTTGCTCACCCTCTGCTCACCCGCTGCTCACCCTCTGCTCACCCGTTGCTCACCCTCTGCTCACCCGCTGCTCACCCTCTGCTCACCCGTTGCTCACTCCTCTGCTCACCCGCTGCTCACTCCTCTGCTCACTCCTCTGCTCACCCTCTGCTCACTCCTCTGCTCACCCGCTGCTCACCCGCTGCTCACTCCTCTGCTCACCCTCTGCTCACTCCTCTGCTCACTCCTCTGCTCACCCCTCCCTCTCTCTCCATGCCTGCTATGCTGCCTTCAGGCTCTCTGTAGAGCCAGTGTTTGCTTTGTCCATTCTGGGCTACTGGAGAAACAAGTGGGTGCAACATGGTGGACACTCTGAAGAGGACCCGTTCCCTGTCTACATATAAACGCATTATTCAAATTTAAGGAAAAACACAACAATTCTTAGTTTCAGAGGATTATACACTAAATAAAACAGAGTTATGAATATCATATTCAATACCTGCCAATAAATCCCTCTAAATTCTACACACGGTTACTTCAAAGGCACTGACTGTCACAGTTCAACTCCACACCCTCCTCACTCTACTTGTCAGTCACTCCCTCCTCATCAGTCTAACTCCCTTCACCTGTTCACTCACCTGCCTCTGATCAGTAATCAAGCCCCTCGATAGACTCCTGTCTCCCAGACACATTTGCCAGATTGTTCTTCATTTTCCATGCCAGACTGATCTCCTGTTACCGACCCTGCCTGCCCCTGTTCTACCCGTCTTGCCTGACTCCCGGTAAACCCACTAGCCTTCTGATCCTGACCCAGTTTAAACTCTGTCTGCTGTTATCGAAGTTTGTAATAAAGGGTCAAAGATCCCTGGAATCCTGTGTGTTGCATTTGGGTCCATATACAACCCGCTACACTGACCTGCCGATATATTAGAATGAAAGCCTTGTGTTGACAAATGAAGGGATTCTGTTCACAGAAAGATGCTCAAAAGATGTTTTATTTTGAAACAGAAAAACAAGTGTTAAGTTAAAAATAATCATGAGCTTTTTTTTCCAGTATAGATTTCCAGTCAATATGCTGTCAGGAGGAAACTTTGTACTGTGTTTTTGCTGTGAGCGGTGCGCTGCATATGGAGAAAGTTAATGACACCTTGATCTCTAAGACACGGCTGACACGCAGCCGAGCTGCAGTTGAATCACACTGTTCACGCAGGCTGTGTGGCTGCTCTGAACTGCTAACATGGGCTCTGAAATAAAAAGCAAGATGTTCCGCACACTTCTCACACAGGCAGTGTGACCCAGGCGTTAGTCCTCGTTCTGTGACAGATCTGTGTAGATGCTAGTGTATGGAGCCAGAGGACAACAGAACATACGTGTGAGGGTGTCTTTTATTTCACTGAGAGCAATGTTTGGAACGACTGGGGTCAGGAAGCTGCTTTGCTGAATGCAGTGATGAGCGCTAGGGAACCAGACTTCACCAAAAATAAGGTTCTGTATTTATGACCGTCTTGTTTCTCTGTATGCAAGACAGAAATATGTATTTTAACATTTGATGATTGAGTCTCACCCGATCATATTTGTAATGCTTGCCACTACATACACCATCTTAGAGAAACATAATTATGAGTTATTTTCATTATCTTTTAGTCTGATGATTATTTTCACAATTAATCAATTTACTGTTTCTCTTTACTTGATCTTCATAAATAATCTCATAACTGTTCCGGGTCCTTATTACGTCCTCCATAAAAATATATTTCAGGAAGCGCTTGTATGACGTTTTGTGTGTAATCCAACAGGCTGCTTTTTAAATGTTATTAAGTTATGAGATACTAATACTGCTTTAGAGCAGAGTTCAGGGATATTTGTGAATAAGTGATCAATACACGCTGATGACCTGAGTCCATTCTTATCTGTGCTGGTTCTTGTTGGTGATGTAATAAGTTGCGTTAGGTTGCGAGCACTGGCTACTGCAAGAAGCTTCTTTTTTAAGGACTGGTAGCTAACCAAAGGAATGTTTGAATACACTTCTCGGTTTTCATCACTAGATTCATCCAGCATTTCACAAAAGGAGTCTCAGTGTCTCCCACACGAGGCAGCCTATAGCAGAACCTGAACCAGCAGTGCCTTTATGTCACACAACGTTAAATCACTTCGTATTTTTACTGCAATGTTACTCTGGATATACAAAGCTACGCCTCCACATATCTATTCCAGCCTTTTCTGAACATCGTATAACCATCGACCGTTAATTCTGTATTCTCAAATGAGGAATCTAAATGTCTCAGATGAAGCTGTTTGTCTGCGTCACACAATGTATTTCATAGATTATATTTCTTAAGCTACAAATGTATACATGAGCTATCAACACGTCTTTATCTGGGACATTAAGAGTTTTTCAGCCCATATTTAAATACTATTTTTTTTTTTGTCAATCTACTGTCAAACAGTATGACTTGATGGGTCATAATGCACGAAGAAACGCAGCAGTCACCCAACAAACGCAAGACGGGAGAAGACTGCAAGCTAAAACAAAATAAAAAATGCAAACAATGCAAAAAAACAAAAATCAGTTTAATAAATGTAATGTCTGATGGGACTCAACGATGCACACAATGCATTTTGGTGGGTGACATAGAATTTAAATATAACTTTTGTTACCAAGAAATTCCTTTCAAATAAAATAGTTATTTACTGCTTCTTTACAACCTCTGTGATCACCTGCTGCTCGGGTCCTGTCTGACTTGGTTATAGTAACGTTATCGTGTTCCCAGATGCCATCAATTCAAGGCAGGGTTGGTAATCTTGAGAAACTAGCAAGAGTACGCTAGCTTTCTAAAAATGAACCCACCAACAAGCCCAGCGTGCAGCACGAGCTCCAAAAGATGATAAAACTAGCAAGAAAGTCGCCAAGTTGGCAACACTGACAGCCCGTCCCTTCAGGCCTCGTGAACGCAAACATATCACACAAACATGGCTACTGTTAGCACTCACAGCTGTTCAGAGGCTACTGTTAGCACTCACAGCTGTTCAGAGGCTACTGTTAGCACTCACAGCTGTTCAGAGGCTACTGTTAGCACTCACAGTTCAGCTAGCAGCTTGTGGAAAACTGCAAGTCCTGCAACAACCACCGATACCTGATTATTATTATTATTATTTTTTTGTCAGAGCATTTGATTCTTTGATTGCTGTTGAGATATAATGATGATTTCAACACAATAATTACCGACCCTGCCTTTATTTAGCAAGTGCAATGTTATAACTGCAATAAACGATGACTCAGCCACAATGTCCCCAGTCTGGTTCTAGTGATGGAACCAGCTTCTCTCTCTACCTCCTGTTTCTAGTTTGCCTCTACACTACATCAGCCCAATGAAAGCGAAAAATGACACCAAAGATTTCATCTTTAAATTCCTCCAGGACAATAGCATAGCATAACATTCCCTATAAACACATTGATTACAGGCTGGACGTAATGCCTGCATGCACGGATTGGAATTGCATCTCTTTATTTATTTAAGTCAGAAAAAGGGGAATATTTCCTTTTGATGATGTTTGAGGTATTTTACAGTTACAGGCCAGACGGAGCAGACAAACGATGTTGACGGGGAGTCGGGCCAAGTGGGAGACGGATAGGAACTGTACTCGCTAAAGTTCATCAAGCGGTATTCAACCGATGACTTTCATTTAACCAAACCCTTTTAGGGTGCTTGACGAGGCATATTAAACAGGGCAAATGCTTTTTGGAAAGCAAAACAATGGTGATGAGATTGACAGTTTGGTCTTTCTCCATGTTCTTGTTTTCAGCTTTAACTCATAACTATGAGGCGTGTCAGAGGGACAACAAGCTCCAGTCTTCGGATCTCAGATATGATATCGAGAAAGATATGGGATTCCCACAGCTGGAGTGCTACTTGCAGCTCTTTCAGCCCATAAGCACCACTGATGTGCCATGAACCAGACACGCTCAACCTGCTCCAGTGCATTTACTCAGGGGCCAACAAATGCCAAAGCAGAAAGAAAGCACATATCTTCCCCCACAGCTTCCCAGAGACAGAAAAGAAAAGTTACTTTGTCAGCCAACTTCGCCTGCATACAAAAGGAGTTAAAACAAAAAAAAGGCAGAGCTGCTCTTCTCACACACACAGACACACACACACACACATATATAGCATACAGACAGGCGGTCTGACAGACAAGGTTGGAGAGAATAGATGTGGGCAGGTTCAGTGATTCCGATGTCAGAGGCGGTCTGAACGCTCTCTGTGTCTATCCTCTCTCCACTGGACCTTACATGGCAGTCCTCTCCGGGGTGTTCTGAGAAGACAGGAGGGGCAGCGGGAAGATGAAGAAGGGGGTGGTGGGGGGGGCATGATGGCAGGTACTAGGGGATTGTTCCAATGCCCTTGACATGAGGGAACTGCCGGAATGAGAGAGAACAAGAGCCAACCTATGAAGGGGAATCAGTGAAAAGAAAGCTGGAGGAGCAGTGCGTGTGTGCATGCGTGCACTTAAAGGAGTATTTGATTTAGATCTATGAATGTGTGTGTGTGCTGTCATACATATATAGGTATATGTGCTTGTGTGCATGTGTAGCCACATTGGAACATCAAGATCTTGCACAGTGAGTCCTGTATACATGTTCTAAGAGCAGTTCAATGTGTGTGTGTGTGTGTGTGTGTGTGTGTGTGTGTGCACTAACTCTCCACACCCAGCATGAGTCCCAGACCGGGGCTTTTCTTTGGGCAAGCAGATGTTTTTCCTTCACCTTGCCATACCTCATAAAGCGTGATGGCTTCGGACCCTGGGGCCAGTCTGGCACACACGCATGCAAACACACACACACACACACGCATGTGCATGCCCCCTCCATGCGCCACCACCACCACCACAAAGCCATGCATGCATACACACACATGGAAATGCCCACACACAGATGCAGACACATAGAAGAAGGCGGGGAGTCGCGGTCTGCCGGCTTGTCTCCGCACACTGACATGCAGAGAGAGAAGGTGTCGAGGGCAGAGCATTGTGAACGTTTGGATGCCACAGGATCTAAAGCCACAGGAAAGGCAGGCGGGCTACCAACACACAGCGCTCACTAACACAGTGCAGAGGGACGAGTGAAAGGAAGACAGCCAGAGCACTTTTGAAGTAGCGGCCAGAATGTCACAACTGGCTACATAGCAATACGATCATTATAATGATGTGCTCCATGCCAGTCATAACATCATGAATTTGTAAGTCATTTGACCAGAACAGTAATCAACAGCGAAAGCGGTGTGTGTTCATTTTGAATTCTGTTATCTATCCATCCATCTATCTCCATCCAATTGAGTTTAAATAATTAAGTTGAAAACATGTATTTAGCATTCAGCTGGAAGGTGTGGGCGCTTAGAGAAACTCTATGAACTCTTATGGAATGACGCCGTACTAAATGCTGAGAAGCACTCGTGCTTTTCCCATCAAGTGAAAGCGCCAGGATTGTTTTTATCTAAAGTTATTAAGCTGACGCACGCTAAAACCTTCTTCAAGGAAGGTAACGCGTGAATGTAAAAGTAGGAATCACTTGATGAGCCTTAATGCTTGTGTACAGACAAAAGGTTAAAGACCCAGTGCTTACAGCACAGGGACAGTCAACACACACTAAGCAGCACATATCATGTCGAACATCAACTATATATACATGATAACATTGGCAACACAACAGAGACATGCTTAGTAAAACACCAGGATTTAAACATAATCAAACAGGGCCTTAAACAATCTATAGTAGTTTATTCAGTGGTTGCAATGCTCCGAACGAGGGGATCCAAAGCCGCTCTCTCTGGCATAACCTGTCAACATCACCCCCTCTATGAAGAGTAGTCTGCCCAATACCCCGGAACCTTCGGGGGGCATTGAGATGCATTGAGATGTGAGCGGTTGTTAAAGTGACAGGCTACGAGATACTTCATGTCTTTGGGTCTTCTGGAACTTTTGTGGTCACTAAGGAGCCGTTAGCATGCTACAAACGTGTGCACACCGCTAGCCGTGCCGTTTCTATGCTTTTATTCAACGTGCTCGGGGGGGGGTTGCGCTACTTCCAATACTAAGCGACTAAAACCTGAGATGACGATGACGATGACGTTCTGGTAATTTAATAAACTAAACACTGAATAAACTCAACACTGTCGACTTGCCCACTGTGACAGCGTCTCTCTCACTCTCTTAGAGCGCCTTCCGTGTCTACGTTGACGACCGTGGCTTTGATTTTGGTAAACAGACTAATGCTGTTCTCAAGAGGGCGGAGTTTTACTAATGTAGAATCTGTCTCTCATTTCAATCTCCCTGGATACAGGAGGTTAGTTATAGAGATAGAGAATGTGAGCGGAACTCCAACTATGTGTTGCGCAGTATTTGAACTTAAATGAAAGATGACATTTAACTTCAGTCTTGGTATTGTTAGGTAACTGCTTATGAGTTAAACATTTTTTATGGGGGAATGTCAGAATTGAATTTGAGCAAGTCGATTTCTGAGCCGCTTGCATTTACAGGCAGTGAAAGCAGAACTTCCACCATGAACCCTGATTGTCCCGTTGTTCTGTTGTCTTTCCAGCCAGATGATTATTCATATCTGTTTTCTGGTGCAATGTCACATTTGTATTTTCTTTCCAGCACAAATGAAATGCAATCTACTCAACTCTCAAATCAAGTGAATTTACATCATTTAGATGAATTCATTATGAAAATACACAAAATGAACCCCAAACTAGACATTCTATAAACTCACATGTGAGTAGCTTCATATCCCAGTGTGAAATGTTTGCAGAACAGTTTCAGGTCAGTTCATTTATTTTCCTCCACAAAACCTAATTTCATTTTTATTTCATTTTTTATCTTCTTCTAGACGATATTACAAGTGAATAAAGGACCAGACCGAACAGAGAAGATGGAGACATCAGAAGAAACAACAAGAGACAAATGCACGCACACACACACACACACACACACACACACACACACACACAGATTGACTTGACACACAAAGAAGCAGGGTAGACAGAGAGACCACAGGGCAGTCGACACTACAAACACTGAGATTCTCATTAAAACCCTGCAGAGGAAATCTGTCTTTAATGGTTGGAGAATGACCCGGTAGTAATCCACAGTGGATTACGCTGAACTGTAACACCAAAGGCACTCGCAAGGGGGCAGAAAGCTTGGCAACAGCCCAGCACACACCACAGCGCTGAGACGAGAACTCACTGACCAATCGGACACAACTGACTGCAGACAAAAGACTTCTTCACTTTGTTGTTCTTGGTAGCATTTGGGATGATACATGACCAGAGGAAAAGAGGATTTCAAGTATGTGTGTGTGTGTGTGTGTGTATATATACATATATATATATATACATATATATATATATATATATATCTGCCTATATGTATATATATATATGTATATATATATATATATATATATATATATACACACACACACTGTTATTGGTTCTCCTCTTCATACTGGTTATAATTCCTACAGCGTTTTGAATGTCAGTGATGAGGGATGGGTTGCGGATCGGATCAGCAGAAATTATAATATCAGAGATGCTCAAATCACATTGTTATTGCCGCCAATACTTTGCAGATTGTTAATGAGACATATTGGCCTGAAGTGTAAATCGTCAACAATTCTAAATATTTTCCTTTTGCTTTGTTTAAGTCTTCTACTAGTTTATTCCATAGAAAACACACAATCCCAATGATTAGGGAATAAAGATTGTATGTATGTTGGTTAAATATAAATCTTGTCTTTAGTAGTTAAATGATGATACGCTGCTTAGAGCTGTTACGAGTCAAACAGGTCATGATTCTCTCTCTAAAGACTATTTGTATTGCTGTAAAAGTATCTCCAAACATAGTACTACACAGTATTACTACTATTCACAGTATTCAAGTTTCTCGCCAAAATCTACATTTGACGAGGTTTATAATTCATAACTTACCTTCAGCTCTAATATTACAGAACACAGCATGGTTGCATCATGATGTCACTGAACGGTATCTCAGTGCGTTAGCTGTTAGCTCCTCCTGACATCTTTGACCCCAGCTGGCCATTAGGTCAAAAACACGAGTTTATCGCAGGTAAAAGGAATGATAATCAGGCTCTCATCGTGTGTTTGTATTGGTGCACGCCTGCAGCCTTAACACAGCATACCACCTTTCATCTGTGTTTGTGTTTTCAGAGGTACATGCGCACACAGACGCAGACAGGCGCAGTGACAGGCTGTCTGTTTTCTCCAGGTCCTGGAGCGCTTTCATCTTCCCGTGTGTCAATCCACTTTGGCCTGTGTGTGTAATCTCTGTGGATGGACACGCATACACACAGCTAGAAAGGCTTTTATGTCTGCACGCCTCACCTAATATTCAAACCCCAAAACTTTCCCGAATGTTATCTTCCTCTGACGAGTATAAGTAGAGCAACCTGAGAGGTGCTGGGTCTCTTTAGGCCCATCAGAGATGACAGTGTGGTGAAATACTCAAAACCAGATTCCATTGGTTATGAAGGCCAAAGATAAAAGGATGCCTTTGAAAATACATTCTATGCAGAGCCACATAGTCGCTCCCAATTTAGCCTAAACTGGTTCACTGACGCAACCCTGCACACACACACATGCACCTACTGTAGTGGAAAGACCCACAAGGACATGGTCACGCATGGACGTTCAGGAATGTGCACACACAGAGAATCTTATATATACGTGCAAATAAAACATATGCCTGCACATGTGCACACAAACACACACACGCAGGCCAAGCACTTGTCATTACTCGCTCCGTCAAAGTAGATCATACGGCATTAATTGAGAGTGCTATCATGCTCTGAGCCCACGGTTCAAAGGAACTGATAATAAGATGTGATCGGTCCAGCTGATGGAAAAGCCAGGCAGGCCGCAGGCATGCGCAGAGCAGACACATGCTGGGTTCATGTGTGTGTGTGTGTGTTTGCCCTTGTGTTTTTACCATTATAGAAGAATGTGGGTCCTCTTTGTTTTAAGTTCACATTGATTGATTTGATGAGACAGTCCTCGCAGTTTCATATTCAGGGGTTGCAGCTTGATTCCATCTTTGCTCTAAAATATCTCCTGACTTTCTCTGGTGGTTCATTGACAGATATTGGGAGGAAAGCTGATCGTTGGGCTTCAGGCTCAGAGCACCACACAATCCTAAACCGATGCCACCCAAGCCAGGAATCGGGCTTTAGTAGCTGTTACCATAGCGCTGTGTGTGTGTGTGCGTGCGTGTGTGTGAGCGAGCAGCCACTCTAGCCGCTAACTTGTCTTGTAGCCGGCTCCGTATTCCTGGCATTGCTGTGGTCGATAAGACAGTGGCATGCAATATTAATGCAGACTTCTACTGTGGTTGGTAAGAGCCTCAGACAGCCTCCGCTAGTGTTTCAGAGGGAACTGAGAACAAACAGTGAGCCTGAAACACAGAGGTGAGGACAAAGCAAGAGAGGAGGGAATAAACAAAGGAGGGAAAGTAAAAGAGGGGGGAGGGCGGGAGTCTAAAAGAGGAAAGAAAGGTGAAAAAGAGCATAGAGGAAGAGATAAAAACAGAGCCAGGCTGCTGGGAAGTAGAGCAATGAAGAGGAAGGGAAAGTAGCAGACACAGGTCAAGAGAGGCAAAAAGCAGGGGAAGAGCAGTGGATGGAAAGAGTCAAGGGTCAAGTAAAATTGGAGGCATGGAAGCAGGGTAGGGGAAATGAGAAAGACTGATTTGCAGGATGAGTGGCTGAAAGGAGGAGGCGGGGAGTGGAATGAGAGAAAAGCTAACAGCAGGATGAGACGGAGGGGAATAAAAGAGTAGCTGAGATGGAGAGAGAGGGAGAATGCGCCGGGAGAAGAGCTTTTAGAAAAGTGAGAGATTGTAAGAGCAGTTCGGGGGGGGGGGGGGGGGGGGGGAGGGGGGGGGGGTGGGGGGGGGGGGGGGGTGCTCGCGATAATGAGTGGTATCGAGGAAGCTGAGCGACAGATGGAGAACATAATTACCCATTGTAAGGTCATCCAGTATCAATACAGTAATAAATACTGACCAAACTGTCTGTGTGTGTGTGTGTGTGTGTGTGTGGGTGTGTGGGTGTGGGTGTGTGTGTGTGGGTGGGTGTGTGTGCCAGTGAAATCTGTCTTCCACTTATGTGTCACTGCCAAACACGAGAGCACACATTCGCACTGGAACAGCCTCTTTAGCAGTTGCCTGGCAACTTTGAAGCAATTAAAAGCTCGGGGCGCCCGTAACCTGACCGGGTGTATTAATTTGGGGGAAATGTTTAACAGTGTACATGACTTTCATTTGACAGCACGGACGACCCTGACCCGGATGTGCACTGTTTTCATTCTTTTAAATGCAGGATTCTGTGGAGAAGGTTTCCAGAAGTCGGTTCTTCTTCAGTGGACTTGATTTCTTAACTTCAGGGATCGTCTCCACTGCTTTGGATGTCTCTCATTTTGCCATATGACTTCCTGTATATTCCTGTCTCCTTCTGGCTCACTTTCCTACTTACTCTCCCGATTCATTGAGTAAGAGGAACTCCAACATGTTTCAGGTGTCAGTGTAGAGAAAGAACAGAGGCAACCTCGAGCTCAACTTCAGCGACATCTCCACCAAACGGCAGTTCAGTTATGGCCTTTCAACATGTAACTTCCTTCGGCTGTGAAGTTCACTGACTTATTAGCAGTGCTTTTGATGGAAGCTTGCATGTTTCATTTTTCGGTCAGTGGAACCGGAGCGGTACTGTTATGGGGGGGGGGGGCAAGCCAAGAAGCTGCATTTCAGTAATTCAGTTTCCGGTTCGGGTTTTTCACTGCTGCCAAAGCTGTTTTCAGGAGGAAGAGTTATGTGTGGAAAAATGCATAACTCCAACCCATCACGGCTCACGTGCTGCACTTGATGATGCATTATCAACTCTCAAGTGGACCAATTGTGGCTTTGGATGAATTGTGGCTTTGGTTGTATTCAGAGCCCTCTTCCAAGTCAGTGCAGTTGTTAATTTGAGAAAAAGGAAAAAGAAACATGTCTGAGTCCTATCCAGCCGTTTGTGTCCTCAGCTTCTACAGGCTGTTCTTCATACACAAATTAAATTTCACTTCCAGAACATCCAATATTTGGATGCCGCTATAATATGCAGAGAACCTGCTCTTTGTAGGGAGGGTTCAGTTTAACTCCATATTCAGTGAAAATGAGGGAAAATAGAATCTATTGATGACTGATTCACCTCGATGGAACTCACCTTCACAGTGCTTCTTCAACAGACCCAAAATAGGCAAAGCCCTCTCTAATATACGTATATATATATATATATATATA
>NW_022280061.1:4971252-5000748 GCF_004355925.1 Anarrhichthys ocellatus | reverse complement strand
TATATATATATATATACATGTCTGTTGGCTCTAATTAAGTCGACATCAAAAGAAAAACTCTCACCTACTTCATTGTAATGATTCACTCACAACCTCTTCATTCAATAGCTTCTCTTTTTTCTATCACACCACACACACACACACACACACACACACACACGGCCAACCTTTGTGTGTCGCTCTCATATCTTACCCTTCAGCCCACAAGTGTTTGGTTTTGAGTTTTCCATTTGAGTCCTCATGTCGGCCAACAATGTATCCATCTACTCACATCAAAACTTCAAAACCAGAAGGGTCAGTAGCCATGTGGCAATGCTCTGTACAGGAATACTGCGCCTCTCTCTCTCTCTCTCTCCTCCTCCTCCTCCTCCTCCTCTTCTTCCTCCTCCTCCTCCGTTCTCATTCACTTCCTTCACCGAGTGCACTCTGAACATTCCCTTCAGTGTCGATTCCTCTACACTCAGACAGACCGTATCTCAGACAGATCAACTGGCCAGTGTTGCTTCTGTTTAAGCGCTCTATCATGTGTGTTCTTTGCTTCATCGTAACACACATGATGAGTGGGGTTGTGTGGGTGCGTGTGGGGTTGCTTTAGGGACGGCAGTTTACATATGAAAGGGTAACATATTGATTATTCTAGTGATTATTCTGAAGGGTTTAAAACGATCCACACACATTGTTGTATGGACTTAGGTCCTGGCTTTTGAGTTATTGATTTTCAGACATGATCTGTTAAATGAGCACGCTCACAAACTATATTAAAAACATTCCATTTGCATCTATCTGCTTTAAGAGACGTGCTTTTGGTGATGTTTTGTTCAGGATGACTTCTTCTCAACACCAGATAAGCGACAATATAATGTCAACATTATTATCAAACAAAATGAATACATCAAATTATTTAACATTTTACATTGAAACAGCTTCAAAGAAAATAATCTATAATGAATAAGAGCAGAAAGATAATGACTGCGCATGCTTCCTTACAGGGAGCACGGGTCACTGAACGAGTATGAGGACGATGTGCATCTTACGCTCCTTCACTGGACTACACCTCAAATACATTGATGGATTTTTTAAAGATTTTGTGCCGACATTTTAGACAGAGCTAACATTCAAGGGTGAGTTCAAAATGGAGGACGCTGTTGCAGCTTTTTATTTGTGTTGCGCTATCTCTTTGTTGAAGCCGCCTTCGCCCTTGTCCCTAAAATCAATGAATAACCGTGACAAATAATGGCGATCTCAATAGTGATTCAGATACTTGTGATTATCATGTTGGCCATAATCGTGCAGCACTAGTTTCAATAGAGTCCGATGGTCAAAACTTTTTCCATGAAAAGTTGTCAGCCTGCTTCTGCTGTGTGTGTGTACTGTGTTAATCATCTGTTACTGAATATCGCTCAGCACCCTGCTTCCATCAGCGCTTTGGAGGATGGAGGTGGGCGATGTGAAAGCAGGTATTGAACCATGTTTGGGTGGAATGGATGGTGACCCTCTGGAACATGCTGAGTATGCAGGTGGGGAGCTGACAAGTGGATTATGCCGCATGACTAGTTGTGAAGAGCTTCTATTGTTTTGACACATTTTAGAACTTGTCACTCTCTGAATCAACTGCAACCGACATGAATTCAAGATGCCCACAGTTAGTTTGTAAAGGAGGAACATACACACATCTTCAAGCCCCTCTCAATACTACAGGGGGGATCATTTGGGAGGAAAATGTCTCTTCTCCACTTCCAGCCATGCTTCCCGTCTGGCACTGAACAAAATACTTCTCCCCTCCCTCAACACTTCAGCACGCTGGGCAAGTTGCCATACTGTCAAATCTAGATCGCTAATGAATGGACACGTCAATCACGCATTGTAGGCCCAGAGAGTAGCATAGTTACATATGTGGATACCCTCCTGCATCGTGACATAGAACTGACAGACTGCTCACAAGCCTTTCGGCTTTTAAATAAATCAAAGGAACAGCATGGAAACTGTTCGGGATATTTCCAGGAGTTGGCGGTCGAGGCCCCGAACACGGCAAATACCACTGTGACTGCGAGATGGAAGACATCTCCAGCACAATCTCCTGACAGCTGATCTAATGAAGTACCTGCAGCCAGCATAGAAAGATCACATGCAAAGTACACACGAGAGGTGTGGCTGTGCGTTTTGGTCTGCAGAATATTATAAAAGATCAAGGCCATGCAGACATGATTAATGCACTATTGTGTTTAATTGTTTGCCCATAATTTGTCATTTATTGGCAAACTCTGCACAACTTGATTGTTTTGTCTCCTTTGAGCTGAAATGGAAGCCATCGTTGGCAGAACAGATGTTGCTGTCTCACTATGAAGAATCTATTTTTGCACATCAATGGTCTCCAGAGGGATTTTAGTTTTTTAGTGCCAACCATTGGAGAACGCATAATGACAGCGCTGAACTCCTGACTTTCATCTGGAGCCAGCAGCAGGTCAAAGTCTTCACTTACTCAGTGAAATATCTCAACACTTTACAAACATTCTGTGAAGATATCTGAAGTTCCCACACAATGACTTTGATGATCCACTGACCTGCAGCGTTACGATGAGGTGGATATTTGAAATATTCATTGCATGTATTGCCATAAAACGTTATACAGACATGTATGCCCTGCTGTAAATACTTCAGAGTAATCTCCTGATATTCTTATTTAGCGCCATAATCAGGAGATCATTTCAGACTGTCCAAATACCTGCTAAGACTATTAACGTTCCTGCTCTGCACCCCATCCTCGATGCTGTTCTTCTTACACACCCCATTTTCTTTTTTGACTTTTTTCTTGTTTAGCCAAATACAACAAACAATGGAGGTCTTCTGGCTGTTGTGAGGTTGCCACCAGTTTTCTATAGAGCGCATGTGTCCAAAGACGAGCAGCTTAGCTGAAGACTAGGTGAGGATGTGAGCGAACATGGATGTCTGTCTCTATATGTCAGCCCTGTGATAGTCTGGCGACCTGTCCAGGGTGTACCCTGCCTCGCCCAATGTCAGCTGGGATCGGCTCGAGCCCCCCCCCGCAACCCTGACCAGGACAAGCGGTTAAAGATAATGGATGGATGAGTGGAATACGTTGACGTACGCACTAGCAGAACCTCTTCTTATTTATAGAAGTGCGTGATTTTCCGCGGCTGTATGCGTCCCTATTAAAGTTTTACTGTAACAGTCTTTTTTACTTTGCATGTAGTTAAGTTGCATGCTTATATTAATGGAAGTGATAGATGGTAAATTGCAAGACTACACGCGCTACAGTCGGGGTTATAATCCCTCAGTTTTAGGGTGCAGCTTGAAACACTACGTCTTCATCTTAAGTTCAAAGCTGCACACTCCTTGTCTGAAGTAACCGTTGAGGCATGTGTAAATAAAAGTGAGTTAAGCACCACTGCACAGTAGACGTGACGATCTAAATCAGACCCTGTGGTACTGACAATTTACTTCTGGTAATTATTATGCCATGCATCATGACTTTAACATGTTCTGCCTCAGTGTCCGGTTCTTTGCTGTGCAGAAATGAAAAGGGTTTCCTTAAATTCTCCTTCCCTCTTCTCTCTTCATCCCGTCGTCTTATTCATGCATCATGCAATCATACACACAAAGCCCAATTTGTTTTCTGTTACTTTAAACAAAGTAAAGAGAGCTGTTTGAATATTGCACTCGCTGTATTGCTCCACTGAGCTGTCAGCTTTAGGCATTTGTAGCAACTTTTAATGAATTCTTACCAGTAAAATATATCAACAATTCAAAATACTTTGTGTCACATCTGTTCGACTTTCTTCTTCCCCTCTCTGAGAGCGCCTCAGTGTTGGCATGACGTAATATAACATAAAGACACAGATGCTATCCCCTTGATGAACTCCATCAGTGACCGCCTCTGATTGTCTGCTCCATGTAGTCACGCTCTGTTCCTTTACTTGATCGTCGGGGTATTTAGTCCTCTGCTCTTTTTAACCCCGTCTCTCGGGCTCATTCACTTGGTCTTCATCAAATCCACCACGCATTCTCTCCACAGCTCTGATGCCCTCTGCCCTAAAATTTGTCAGCCCATGGAGACCTTCAGACCCCCGGGCATCAATTTCTAATAACACCGTCCTCCCCACTCACCTCATGCCCATCGAGCTCTAATATATGGGACGACTCCGAGCAGCATGGACATAAGCTCCTATTCACCACCTCCTCATGCCTGGAGACACTGCCACCAACACATTGTGTAAAATATAGGAACAATTTAATCTGTGAAATAATTAAAGCAATGATAAAGAAAAAACCTCATTATTCTTATGAAAATTAATATTTCATCATTCATTTTCATGGTAATAGTTTTACATTTTTGTTTGAAAGCAGACTTTTGAAAAGAAGCATTCTGAAATATAAATGCTTCTTGTTGAATTAAAATGTTGGTATTATAACATTAAGTATGAAGTAAGGTTTTCTAATGAGTTCCATCATTGCCCTTTATGCCTCCTGCATGTAGGGCAGCAACACAAGTCTTCCTCTCCCGTCTGTCCCGGACGGGTCTCTGGATGTTGCCCCATGAGGCTCTGCAGCTCCTCCACAGTTCTTCTCCGTGTGCTTCTTGGTCGGCCTCTTTTTCTTTTCTGTAAGGCTGTTCCTGTGATATCAGCACATGTCCTATCCATCTCCATCTTCTTCTCATTAGGGTCTCCATGCATTCTTGTTGGCATTTGTCCTACAGTTCTTCATTTCAAATGGTGTTTGGTCAGAAAATGTGCAGTATTCGTCTTAAACTCTGGTGTGGAAGGTTGGTAGTCTGTTGAGGTCTTCTTGTGTCATTCTCCAGCATTCAGAACCGTACAATAGGTTTTATATTAATATCATATATTATTATAATAGAACAATATGGTGGTTAAAACACAGCTCTGATACTATTTGAGTTTGGTCTTGATGGTGTACTGCTGTGACCTCCGTATGTTCTCCAGTACTTAGAAAGTGTTCCTTGGCTTATTAAGACGATTCTTGATGTCTTCATCTGTGCCCCCATCGTGTCTGACAGTGCTGCCCAAATATGTGAACTCGTCATTTTTGGGAAGATCTTCTCCGTTAGACTGCATTGGTGAGGGATTGTTCAGAGTCATCACTTCTGTTTTCTTTCTGCTGATCTTCAGGCCAATCACTGAGGCGGGATGTTTCCTCCTGCATGTGCCGATGAGTATGTGAAAGAAGAGAAAGATCATCTGTATAGTCGAGATCTTCAAGTGATGAAGAGTGTCCATCGAATGCTTCTATTTTGGTCTTCAGTTGTTTGTCAGAAGAGCAAAGCTGACATCACAGGTCCTTGTCTCACACCTGTCTTCACTGTTTCCAACCCTGCATGTGAAGTTGGTATAAAAACTTCCTCAGGGATACATACTGCATAAGGAAGCCACTGACAGGAATGCTGTTGGGGAATTGCAATTGACAAATCAATCTTAAAGTTTTTTTTTTCTGAGATCCACCAATATTTCGCTGTTGAGGCTTTCAGGGGGTCTCAAACCGTCTGAAACAGAAGTGTTGTTTGTAGGTAGAGGACATTGTCGGTAGGTAGAGTTATGGCGCGCTTTTATCAATTGCCAATCAATTCAGCTCCTCAGCCGTACACCTGCCATCACACACTGACAGCAGATTAATGGAGCACACAGACCTGAACACTGAGCCAGTGTTCCCACCACACATTACTAAAACCAAATGTTTGACAAGGAGAGACCATCCTCCCAACCATTTCAGTGTGTGTGTGTGTGTGTGTTCCCCTGATTAATTCAAATGAAGAGCCACAAGGAACATAGTCATGGACCCAGAGAAATAATAGACGTGGACTATATAACTGCAATTATCATAATTTCAATCAAAATGTGAAGTTATTATTATTTTTTTCCCCAAATGTAATCTGGATAATTGGTGTTGCTAGACTCAGCATAAGTTGAATTCTAATTGCATCTATCTTTCGTTTTCCAGATGAAGGCATTTTGTATACAGTGTATGAATAATATTGTTTTATTTTTTCACAATGCAAACAAGTTGTAAACTAACATTTCCTGCATGAGGATTTGTAATTGATATAAGTACATTTATATGTGTCCTGTCATACAAAAGCCTTTCTCCAGCAAACAGTAAATGAGCTCTATGATCATAGAACTCTGATCAGGAGTCAAACTCTCGTGTTATTACAGAAATAATGTTTTTAGGTTACAGCTTGTGAAGAATGTGTCAAACCTCATGAAGCTGTGAAATCGACAGTTTCATAATAACATGAACCCTTTAACTCCACCAGTGCATATGTAATGCATTGAAACATTGTGCAGCTGCCGAGCCTCCTCGTGTAGCTCGACAGCTCTGGCAGTAAGACAAATTCCTATCATCCATTGTTGAGTTCTCCCTTTCACTCTCAATGGCTGTTAGGCCTTTTAACCAGTCATTTCTTGGCTGTCAAATGCTGTGTGTGTGTGCACATACTGGCATAATAGCTACATGATCATTTAGACTACAAATGCAGCATTAACTGTCATGAATGATATCGTTTGCCATACCCTGAGTTCTCCTCCTCATCATGCCCCACCTTCTGTTCATTCTGATAGCTTGCCAGGAGAAACATGTGTCTTGATTCAATCCCTGACATACAATAGAGTAGAAACCCTTTTTATTGTCATATACATATACACGAAATTTGCCTTCTGCATTTGACCCATCCCTGTATATAGGGAGCAGCGAGCTGCCAATGATAGGCGCCCGGGGAGCCGGGGGCTCAGGGACACTACGACACGTGACACGTCCCAGTCGAGGATTGAACTGTTGACCCTGCGGTTACCAGACAACCCTCTTAAGCCAGTGAGCCACGGTCGCCCCCAATATGGTGATTATTAATAATGACGAGCTCTGCGCAACATTCCTATTTGGAATGTTGTTTCGCTATCATGCCATCAGCGTGATGTCGGAGCACTCTCTGAAGGATGTGGCTGCAACTAAGGCCGCGAGCGCCCGGCCTGGATGGTCTGCGCCGGAGATACTTCCTGATTGCAGCTATTTATTTTAAGTGTGTGGGTCTTCTTCAGTTATGGCTTTGTGAGTTGTCAATTGTTATGAAAAGGGTTGTGGCAGAGTTGCCTATAACAAAACCGGGCACATGAATTCTAAACGGATTCACAAATCGTAGGCGCAGATTTTGAGTCAATTCCCACAAATGATTTGAATTTCTTTTAATAATCATTCTATTTTTACACAGTCCAGGTTATTCAACATAATTCTCGGAGTACCAATGTTGTTTTTTACCTCCTTTTAGCAACGTGAGTCGCAGTTGGAACGCAGCAGGGGGAAGGTGCATGCTAATGTTCATAGTCTGGGTGACGTCATGGCCGGTTCACAGGGACTCCCTGGGGTTTCCGTGGGGCTCGTCCAATGAGGCACCAGTGTTGTGGTTCAAACCAGATCTCACTCGCGGGTGTGATTTTAACGCCTGATGGGGCTTTGCATGGTTTGAACCAGTTTTAGGCTTTTCTTTTGACATGCAGGCCCCTCTCTTTGTTTCCCCCACATGGTGAAGTCCCAACGCAATCAACCAATCGTATGCTCCTCCTGGCAGCGTGATAACACCCGCCTCTTTATCGGAGTCGATGAAACAAGTCAGAACATGTATTATCAGTTGCTGATTTGTTTCGTTGACTTTCATACTGAAATACTTTTGCTCACTATTTGCTGGAATGCCACAAAAATAATCATGCAAAGGTTTGTATAACAAGAGGCAGCGTTTCCACTCATGTCACATGTGCAGATGGACTCATTGTCACATTGCACACATTTCTTTTTCACACCTCTAGTGCAGAGGAAGTTCTCAACAGTGGTATTGAGCTGTACTTAAGTTATACTGTCAGGAAAGCATTCCTCATTGTTGTGTTATGTACTACACAATGTCAGTGCGTTAGTCCTCATGTTATGTTGTATAATCTGTATTGTGTGGCACTGTTTTAAAAAGATATCATATTTATAATGCCTTTGAAAATGCACAGCTATTGTATTTTGATTAGAATGTGGTTGAAGTATGATGGAGGTTACGAAGCTAAAACGCTTGGTCAAGGCGCAGCATTCTGTCTGTGTGTGTGTGTGCGTGTGCGTGTGTGCGCGTGTGTGTGCGTGCGTGTGCGTGCGTGCGTGAGTGTGTGTGCGTGTGTGTTTGTGTGTGTGCGTGTGTGTGCGTGTGCGTGCGTGCGCGTGCGTGCGCGTGCGTGCGCGTGCGCGTGCGTGAGTGTGTGTGCGTGTGCGTGCGTGTGCGTGTGTGTTTGTGTGTGTGCGTGTGTGTGCGTGTGTGTGAGTGCGTGTGTGTGCGTGGGGTATGAGACAGGTCTCCACTATCTAAGCTGAACATGTTTCACTCCCACCCACCACTGCGACCTCCATATGAGTGTCGCACTACTTCCTGCATTGCCAGTCATCATGGTTGTTTGAAATGATTAATAAACTGTATTCTATCTGATTTGTAAAAATAGCAATTATGTAGTTCACAACACCGATCCCGGGCGGTCCTTCTGTGTGGAGTTTGCACGTTCTCCCCGTGGCAGCGTGGGTTCCTCCCACAGTCCAAAGACAGGCAGCTTAGGTTACTTGGAGTCTCGAAATTGCCCGTATGTGTGAATGTGAGCGTGAATGTTTGTCTGTCTCTACATGTGCCCTGCGATAAACTGGAGACCTGTCCAGGCCGTGCCCTGCCTTCGCCCAATGTCAGCTGGGATCGGCTCCAGCGCCCCGCGACCCTGAATAGGATAAGCGGTTTGGATAATGGAATGGAACACTTTGCCTCCCCATGGTCACATAACAAACAGCATAATGATTAAATCCCTTAAATAAACCAATACAATGGGAAACAAGATGAAAGCATTGCTCAAACTATTCTGGATATTTGTGTACACTTCTTCTCTAAACTGCCAGAGAAGAACTTTCTGCAAACTGAGAAGCAAAACTAAGGTTGCAATACAGTCTGTTTTTATCAGATATCCTCCTCTATGGACATCTATTCTCATTTCCCATACAGCTGAGATACCTACGTCAAGCTACGCCGTGAGCAGCAGTGATCAGAGCTCCTGGTGTCAGCATGGAGTGAGGGGTTTGCTGGAACAATGACAGCAGAGTCATCGGGGCTGCTTGCCTTGGCGATGTGTTAAAGGGTGTCTGGTCCACACAAACTGCAGCAAGCTGTAACCTGCAGCTCTTCAACTCATCAGGCATTCTCTCTCACGATGTCCCCCTGACATATTTAAAACTCTTCCATCATGCAGATACATACCGTGGTGAGGGAAGTACTCGGCTCCTCTACTTCAGTAAAAGTACTCATACAAGACTGCAGTAGTACTCCATTACAAGTAAAGGTCCTGCATTGAAATCCTTAATCAAAAGTTAAAATATTGTAGTATTGATTTGACTCATATTATCATATATGATAGTATGATATTATGTTAATACTTTTTATTGTTAATCTTGAAGCAACAATGTGTGAGCCAGAGGTTGCTTTAGATTTTCCATCATTGACGGAATGTTTTAACAAAGACGGAAACATCTGAAGGCCGTCCGTCTTTTATCCTTCAGAATAAAATAAATACGTCCACAGGAAGTCGTCTGTCCAAGACAAATACGGGAACAAATCATTTATCTGCTTTGCATTAAAAGTCACCAAACCGTCTGTTCATCTTTTCTCTCCATTCCCTTATGTATGTATATATATACATATATATACATACATTTTATTTTTCATTACTGGGAACAGGAAAATTGTTACTGTGAAAGAAGAAAGTAATGGAATGCGTTCATTTATTTTTAGTGTGAAACCTGAAAAAGTGCACGTGAATGATGGGGGTGAGTGCACGTGAATGATGGGGGTGAGTGCATGTGAATGATGGGGGTGAGTGCACGTGAATGATGGGGGTGAGTGCACGTGAATCATGGGGGTGAGTGCATGTGAATGATGGGGGTGAGTGCACGTGAATAATGGGGGTGAGTGCATGTGAATGATGGGGGTGAGTGCATGTGAATGATGGGGGTGAGGCCGAAAGCTGTAATTATGGTGTGTTTTAAAATAAAAACCTCTCTGCTGTCCAACGGGTGTCCATTATCACCTCATGAAGGGTGGATTCATGTCAGCATTTAATGGGCGACAGGGAAACAATCGTGCGTAAAGTGAGAGAAGACGTTTCCCCAGTGACCGTACTGTCTGCTCCGTCTGCACCATCAGTCGACATCGTTGCTTATCTTCCACAGGCAGCAGTCCTGCTGTTCACTGAACACTGTTGTTTTCCACCTCAAACAGTTTCCAGGAACTACCTCTGCCTTCTACAGCAGGACATTGACTCTCCGTTTGCTCACACGGTGGCAGAGATGCTCTGCTCTGACTCCCTGCTCTGTGTCCTGTTAACGTGGCTGTCGGAGGGTTAAGTTGGCAATTTGTTTCTTTTTAATTTATTTTTGAAATGTTCCGTGTCTGTAACCCTTTCACCATGTCACAAAGACCTTCACTTATACACTGGATATAGAGTTGTACTACTCCTGGGAGGTTATTCTATTACACACAGTTCTACATATTTGGTTTTATCAAAAAAGACAAATTACATTTAAACACATCCCTTGCAGAGTAGAAACAGATGTTTGGTGAAGCAGATGTACGATCACCATTCACATGCAGTCAAATACAATTAAGAGACAGTATTAAAATATTAGAATGCTTAAATGTAGTCGGAGTGATTTCAGATGAATTACAGCTAAACATCATATCACGCAATAGCTCTCTGACGTTTAATCGTACATGAGGCTCCGTGCTGTGCAGCGTGGAACAGGGATACCAACACCAGGATCGCTTCAATGCGGGTTTTGGGATAAACTTGGATTTCTGGATTAGCTTTGACATTAGTGAGTGTTAAACGCTTTGGTCCTGGATTAAATTGCTTCCTTATTCAACTCATACATTAATATCAAATGTGTAGCTTTGCTATGCTAGAAGTGTCATTAAAAGCTTAACACATGTGCCCAGAAAAGACCAAATGAATGACCATTGCAGAGACTTTGTTTTTTACCAGTTACAGTACATTAAACGGATTTAGCTCAAATATGCAGATTGATAAATGACGAGTCGTATCCTTCATCTAACCGGTCACGTCTCTTGCTGTGTGCCAGTACACAGAGGACAACGCATTGTCTTTGAGTATCACACACCTGGTCAGAGTAGTGCAGTCATGTACATTTACGTATTGATATTCCAACATTAGATGAGTTGTTCCATCTCTCAATCGTAGATATACATGATTGTAACATGAATGAGGCTGATCTCAGCAAGAACAGATCACAACAATATCAGAATGTGCTCGTAATAGATCATTGGATTAAATTCATCTTTTCTAACTGTACACGGGAAGTTGGCCGGGACAGCAGGGAAACATTTAAACATGTTGAGAGCAAAAAGTGAAAGACGTTAATAATGAATTGATTGAGTTGACTTTGAGTAAATATACAGAGGGAAGTTTAAGAGACTTGTGCTGCATAATCACTGGAATACCCTTCAGATGAAATCATACTTCTGTTTTTCTCTATTACTCTTCTATGTTTGACAGTTTGGCTAAATTCCAGATTATCCCTCTGTGTATGTTTAGATTAGATATCTTTGTATAACGTGGTGTGATAATAGTTTCACTACTCTAAAGAGGGAGTGCGTTTCTGAAAATATTCATGAAATATTAAGCACATTAATATTTTTTGTTAATAGGACAAAATATTGTGTGTATTGGTAAGCATCTCATGCTACAATACATATCGCGATACATGCTTCAAAATGCAATATATTGCGATACTCTATTGTTTTAAATGAAAATGTTCAAATAGTGCTAAAGATACAACTTGCTGTGCACCACCTGGATAGTGTAATATGTACATCACATGTTAATAACTTAACTACTTAAAACATGTATTCATGTTGCTCAGTCACTCAGCAGAGAACACACTGAACTGAAATGCACTTGCCATAAAAGAATATATGAAAATAAAGTGCATATTGATCGTGATAGTAAGCGATATCGATATTTCTGCACAGCCCTATGTCAGATGCACTTCATTAAATATACGATACATTATGTATTTAAGAAATTGTCTCCACGTGGTGCTTTACATGTCACCATGTCACATTCACATTCTAATGCTGTTATCCAACCAGAACATCAAATCAGACTTCAGAATATTGTTTTAGACACATTACAGTTACGTTACACAAATGAACCCGAATCCAACAGGCCACCTCTCGACCTGATCTACAGAGTGAAGCTGATACGACGCGTTAATGATGACAGACTATCAAGCAACCAAATAGCCCATTATCTCAAATCATCTCAAACACGTTGTTCTAACACATGAACAGAGACGGATGAACACGTGGACAGAGCAGTGGAGAGCTGGGAGGGTCTCATGGCTGTCTCTCACATGCAGCAGCTAAAGCTGACACATCGTCACCGACAAACAGAAACAACTCTGACAGGCTTCTGTTACAGCAGAGCAGAATAATCACATTACAATCTGATGCCTTCCATTAATGTGAGAAAGACGGCATGCACCGTATGTAATTACATGTTCCTTATCCTAAAGCACTGAAGGAATCAGTTCTACTTGTTTATCAGTGAGACTCTACGGCAGCATTCCTTCTTCTGCCCACACAAGCGTCCTTATTCAGGAAGATCCTGAGCAGAGCTGGAAGTGCACGACGGGAAGAAGGATTCTCTCACGAGCATGTGAATGTGTTTGAGTCCATCATTTCTGCTAATTGTGCTCTGGTTTGCTCTTATTGGCCTTTCAAAGAGGCCAATAAGAGCATGGTTTTGACGCATGTGCCTTCTGCATTTATCTATCAAAGTTTATTTAAGGCTTGCACAGATGAATGGACACCAAACTACATATTGGGGAAATATTTTTTTATCCATTCTTGTCTGAGAATGTGTAGCTTCCTTTTGTTGTCGAGCTTCTCCACTTTCCTTTTCTTGGTCCTTGGCATAACTAGAAAGAGAGATCAATAAGAACTAGGACCATTAAAGTTTGTGTTGTTGAATTATGAGCTACACGTTGAGTTGAGCACTCCTAACACCTACATGTTGGCTGTGTGTACTCCCTTTATACACCTCTATACACTGGAGATATCGGCCATTTTGCTTCTTTTCCAAAGGTTTCTGCAAAGGCAGCCAAGCCCAAAAAAGGCTTGTCAAACTGGCATCACACATTTGTATGAAGCAGTCTTTTCAAGTAAGGATGGCACACAAACAATAAGTACATGCTCTTAGTATTTCTTGGCAGGGGGGGGGGACCTCTGAATATGTTTGAGAATAAAGCATCTTCCACCTTCTGCCGCTGCCATTCAAACACTTGTCATTGGCATCTATCATGAAACACACAAAGGCCTGAAGTATAGACACCTTGATTTGCACCTGATGCACATATAGCCTGATGCAAGATGAGATGTGAGGGGATCATTGTCGGGTACGAGCCATCGCTAAAGGACATGACAAGGATTCTACAGTTGATTTGTTGCCATGCAGTTGTACATTTTGCAAGTGTTGCATGGCAATGCGGTGTGTGTGTGTGTGTGTGTGTGTGTGCGCACCCATGCATGTGTTGGGAGAGGTTTAAAGGTTCATGCGTGGTTGTTACCAATTCAAAGCAAGCCCTAGAGACCGTGATACTCTACATAACAGAAATCACTGTTGCATATTCAGATGATCTGTCCCACGGGGGTCATTAGGAAGCATGTTTCCAAGCAGCCAGCGTTCTCACCCTGCTGTTAATGAGCTATGGTTATGGCTTTATTAAAACTAACACGTCTTTATGTGGACATCCTTATGTCGGATGAAAACATAAATAAAAAGGACTCTCCTCTCTGCGTCTGAGTCAGTTTAGACGCACACGGAGGGAAATATGCGGACATGGACTCAGCTCACTGCCGATCGGTTGTGACAGACTTTTGAATATGCATTAGTTGTTGGGTGTCAGCACCAGCCCAGATATTTTGGGAATAGATGTGCGCTGCCAACCTCATAAGTGATAGCAGACACTTGACAGCGTTGTAATTCAGTGCGATGGGAAGCTAGCCATCCACCGACTAGTGACCGAGCTCTAAATGTGAGGCAGCGGCTGAAAGCCTGTTGACAACCATTTCCATGCATTAGTGTGAACCACTGTACTTTAGTTCCATTAAAGCTTTGTCTCTCCAGCCACTCCTGAGCCAACAACAAGGCACTATAGTTTGAAAGTGATGAAGTGAGATTATAAAATACTGCATCGTGATGCCCCAGCATACAGGGGCGTACAGACGTGTATTCAGAGCGTCTGTAAACACATTAATGGGTTATTTTTACTTTCAAGAATTGCACTTTAGCACAATGATCCTCCTGCTTCTAATTTATTACATCTGATACATGCAGTCTGAGAGGAATTCCTATTTTTATTCTGTTCTGACTCTCTGATGTGAGTCATTTTGAATGCAAGCACCTCGATGACTTCAGCGGTACAGTGACAGCGTATGCTAAACTCAAGAAGCTTATTTTTCTCAGTTCACTTCCTGAATCTCTGAACCTGCTGCACTCTTCTCTTTGATCTCGTCTCTCTCTTCCTGTACCTGCTGAGTCTGAATGTTTTCTCTGGGGGAGAACATTTGGTCATTTCAACCTGTTGTGCAGATCTCTCACTGATGCATGTTCCCTCTGACTGCAGCTCCTGTAAACCAAACCAGTAAAGACACATTACAGTAGACTTGTTACGCCCAGGATCAACGTCTTTGTCTCAGTACTACATTCTCTCAGTTTATTCCTATGTTCATAATAACAATGTAAGCAAATGACTACTATTCCAATGGACCCATCGGCTGAATCAGCAGACTTGCTGGCTCATAGACACTGTTTGTCTTTGATGAGTGTATAAGTAGAGACAGCATGAGACAATTATTTGATGTGTATTATCGAAAGTATTCAAAAACATTTCTGTGAGTAACTTGGCTTTTAACTGAGATATGTTCCTTCTTGATCACGTGCTTTACGAGGTCAGTGAGCTCAATGCAGCCCAGACAGGACACCAGGGAGGCAGCGAGGATATGCTGATCTCTTCAGCAGCTGATTTCCCTGCTACACAGGAAGTGCTGGCTCGCTGACAAAGAGAGCAGGACCATCCAAGCAGAAACGTTCTCCTCCCAGCCCAGCATTCCTCATTGTCAGAAGCAGTTCTGGGTCGGGTTCAGGGTCAGGTGGAGCGGTCTCGGGAGAAAGAATCTGCCATGCTCTTCATATCTACAATCATCCACATCCACTGAAAGGCAGCGTTGACAGAGCTTTTGCTGCTGTTGAAACCAAATGGCAGGAACGGCTTGGCAGTCCAGACATGCCGGTGGGTGTTCTGTGCCAGCGGCAGTGTGCTCCACATGGAGGCAGATAAACCCTGCCTGGTCCACAGCCACCACTGTGAACATGCCAGCACACAAGAGAGGCATAGGGGACGCAGTCATTGCTTGGCTCTGGTAGTGGGAGTGGGTGCTGAAGAGGAGTGGTTTAAAAAGTGTCTCTTAGGGCCAGCTGCTAGGCTTGGGTTCATTCTGACTGTGTTTCTGTATACTTTAAATGATCAAATAGTGTCCGTAGCCTTAATTATCCCAACCGCAGAGAAACACAGGCTTCAATTAGAAACTGGTAAGAACTTTCTTAGTTTGCTGTTGGTGCAAATTCAACATTTCCTCCATTTTTTATGTCCGATATTAATCTTCTGTCCACGCAGCTCAACACTTCCTGCTCAAATGTTTCAAATTAAAGGCCTTTCAGGGGCACAAATAACATGATCCCTCCCTGTCCAGGCTTTTAAAGGTCCCATAAAAGGTAACATTACCTCTTTAATGTGATGTGAAAAAGGACAGTGAAGGATCAATGAGCTATTAATAATGGAGCGCAGGGCAGTTAGATAGGATGGAAAGCAGCGGCGGGATTGCTGTCTTTATTGGCTGCAGTTGTAGTTACCCCTGTAGTGCAGCATGGTGTCTCCACTGAAGTAGGCCTACAGCGTTTTACAGGAAGTCTAAATGCCAATCTTATGGCAGCTTTATTGACAGTAGCCTAACACCGAAGAAAAGAAAAGAAAAAGTGATTGGAATAATTAGTTCATAACTGGTTAAAAAGCTCTAAATTGCGAAGCTCAGTAGATACTTAATTGGATAACGGACGCTAATTATACAGTAAAAGCAGTCAGCGGAGCAGTGCAGAGTATCTTTCCGTTTCATGACGAATATCTCAATACATGGTCTGCGATGTTATACAGAAATGATAGAGTTACAGTTAATCTACACATAGACCTACAAGCGCACCACAAGATTCCACCGGACGCCACTGCGCCGTGTTCCAGTTGCGCCGTGGCCGTCGGAGCTGATTGTTGCCACTCTAGAGAATGCTCGAGATTCAATCAGACGTGCCTTATTGCGCCAAACACAGCCATCCGAAGCTAAATATCAAAGTAAGCGCTCTACAGACACCACACCAGTGCTGCCACGAAGAACCTTAGCTCTTTCATTTCATTTTAGCAAAATGCTCTCTGGTCGCATTTACACTGTTAGAGCTTTTATTTTGAAAGGTAAGAAGGACAGGAATGGATCTGGTATCCTCTGCCTTAGTCAAGGTTGAAAGGAGTAGTCATTTGACTACAGAGCCCCTCTGCTGTTGTACACAAATGTGCATTTTGAATTTGTCCATTCTGCACAATCTGGTAAGTTGATGCCTTTATTTGTGGTGCGATCAGCCTCATTCTGGACAAAGTGAGTCCGTTCTTTACACGCTGTGTGAAACTAAAGTAGGCCTACTCGTGAAAAAAATATAGTGACGTGCAAGTTTATGAGACAAAAAGCGGGTTAAACCAAGATGGTTAGCATGGTAATCTACCAGCAAAACATTAGCATGTTCAAAAGCTTTTCTTATCTCCTGGTTCCTACATCCTCGATTCCTTCCCTCGCCTCCCCTTCTTGCACCTCAGTCCCGCCCACTGGGGATCTGATCGGAGGAGTCGAGACAACAGGCATTTAACAAATGAGACATCCTTGACTGATAGTTGTCATTTTAAAGCGCCATCTATTAAACATGATGTGTGGCACAGCTGCGTCAGCTGTCCATTGTTCTGTTCTACTGCTGTGTTTTACAATCTCTTGTCAGATGAGCATAACAGTATTTATGACGATGTATATATGCTGACGTTTGCTTATGTGGCATAATATGACAAGTATGTTTGGATGTTTCTTTTCGACACACACGCACATGTAACATATATAGAAAAAATACCATACACATAAAGAGTGACTTTTGATTGAGTAATATACATTAAATACACACAAACATCAATTAAATATGAAATACAGCAAATAAGTGCTGAATACAAGATCATGTTATTAATATTATAATTTGCCAGCTGCACGCACTAAACATCATGTCATCATGTTAGCTGTTGAATTGGATGTGCAAGATACAAATATAAGTTATATCAAGATGAAATGTCATTATCAGTTGGAGCAGAACCATAAGACGCACGACATAAACAGTGAAGACAGATTGATCATCTTGGATAAATAACGACTGAATACCAAAGGAACAGTTACATCTACTCCTTCAAATGCATGTTAGGAATCAGGACGTCCTTTAAGCCTGAGTGCTGGTGTTGATATTGGGTCACTAGCGAGGGGACGGGGAGCAACACAGTGGAGAGATGAGAATGGTCCTCTGGTCCTCTGTCACTGTGCTGCGTTACAGTCTCACAGAACTGGTAGAGTGGTTGTAGAAGTCTTCGGCTTCTATCAGAGATAGTCATCTATCTCTTCATACTGACCTCTGAACTCTTGCAATCTGTGAATACATGCTTTTATTTGATGATTTTACACTACATGCACATTTGCAGTGCATTGGAAACCCTGATGAACAGTCAAAGGCAGATAGGTTTAAAGAACCTGTGGAGATGTGTGTGAACGTAGCATTACTAGATGATAGCGTGATCTGCACTGAATTAAATTGAGACTTTACTTCTCGGCTGCTATTATGTGTTTAAATGAGGGACCAGGTGTTTCTCACATGATGAAAAAACACACACACAGACTGCCATCCATAATTGGATATGTGAAAGAAAAGTGCTCAGTGAAATCACAGAGGCGTTAAGCTGCTCGGATCGCATAGGATGCCAAACGACTCGTATAAAGCAAAGCCGGATGTGTAGTTTATCTTGCGTTACTTTGCATTACTTGCATTGTGAAAGGTACGTTGATATGTATTCACTCTGCCTGTCTCCCTGCACCTAGCGCTCCATTTGAACTCAAATTGGACCATCACATTCCTCATCCCTCGCCTGAATCGCCTCTCTCTCTCATGTGGAAAATCAGTGGCTGAGACTCAGCTGTCAATCATATGGGAAGACTGACTTCTGCTTGTGATGCTTATCAATAATGAAATGGGCAATTTAACAGCCTCTAGGTCTCTCTCTCTCTCTCTCTGATTCCTTCAGCAGCCCATGCTTTATCTCCTCCATATGTGAGCACATGTCATGCGTTGCATTGAGCGTGCCCCTGTCTTAGGGTGAACACCTATCCTTCCATGTACATAATGCAGAAAGCCTCTTTAAGATGGCAGCTTGCTGTGATTGATGCCAGCTCCAGTAGATCAAACATTTGTGTTCCACTGGAGAAAGGAAAGGCGCTCCTCATGCTCAGTAATGAAGGATCAGACCATCAGCTGTGTGATAGTGAAGAGCTCTTACTTTTCCCTTCCTTTTTTTTTTCTTCAGGTGAATAATTGATGTTGTAGTTAAATGATTCATTTTTTTTAGTTGGCTATTCTCAGTATTGTTATCGATAGGTCAGCCGGTTCTTCGTGATATCTCTTTTGCTCATTGTTGGCTCCTTTGTATGATCTTCCCACAACTACGGCTGCTTGATGGTGGCAAAACTCATAATCGGCATTCCTTTGGTCAATATTGAGAGCATGGTCATTCAACAGTTATTCATTTACTTTGGAAACTATTTCTTTACATTTGAAAGTGAAATGAAGAGGCTAGATATATGAAGAAGTGTGTTTACTTGTAGACAATGTAATCCTAAAGACATGGAGACCTTTGCTTCAGCAGCAGGGGCCCCGTCCTTCCCCGCGGGGAGAGAGGGCACGCAGAGCACCGAGTCTGTGGCCCCAGGAAGCGACGAGGGCCGCTTAAAAGCTTTTGGCTGGTGCTGCTGGCAACCTTCACCCCGAAGCCAGAGATGAGCCGCTGTAAAAAGTTTCAAAACGGTTTGATATTAAACTAAACACCGGAACTTGGCTTGGGTCTTCAGGAGTTGTTGCATTTATTCACCAACAGCCTGAACTTTGTACACACACTGTACTGCTACAATCACAGTTATAACACTACTGCTAGCTTCATGCTCACGGTCACACACACACACACACACACACACACACTCTCTCTCTCGCTCTCTCTTGTCCGCACACCCGGTAACTTGACGGGACGCAAGACTTGCAATAGCTGGCAGATACCCGTCTTGTCTGGTCACCCAAAAAACAAACACGACCTGTGCTGTGCCCTCCCACCTCTGCTGAAATGTGATTTCCTTCATGTTAATATACAACACAAGTGTGTACTGTCACAGAGGAGCACGGTGTGGGTCAACCAGCGCCGGGAAGAGGCAACGTGAGGGGATTGGGGCGAAAGCGCACCCCTGTTATAGAGATGTATAGACAAAGGCAGATGAAAACATCATTGCAAAACGCAATGGGGTACAATCATCGCTTTATCATAATGATCTTGTTTTTATAGTCCTTAGAATCCAGAATCGTAATTGGAAATATAATTGAATGAATCCCCCAGCCCTGACCACCACAGCCATCCTCTAATGGCTCCATGTGGGGGTCATTATGTTGGTCAAGGGCTGTACCATGACCATGACCATGCCATATTTGTTCAGTGTTGGGCTAAGTGTCCATATTGAAGCAAACAAAGGGTATTAGCCATGTTAGCTGAACAGCCTAATGCATTTTCCCACAGCTGCTGAGTGACTCGGTCTTCTGCAGCTTGAGGGGCACATTCGTAAGCTTTACCAAATGTTGGCAAACTCACAAAGCGGTCTTGCTTCCGTTTCACTTAGTGTCTATTAGCTTTTACGTATGCTCAACGACTTGGAATGCCTCTTCCGTTTCCTCTGATTGAATATGAAATGACTTGGAGGGCAAATAGAAGATAACAGCAAAAAGAGTGAGAGATATTCAAAGAGTGGTCTGATCTTTCTTCAGTGCCATCCTTCTCTCCGGCTCACAGGTCCCTGCGGGTGAGAAAGGCGTCTGCCGACGGTCCTGACTGAATACGTATGTCAGCAGCCTGAGCTGTACAAACTACCGGGGGCTTATTGGAATGTGTGGAAGGGAAGGAGGGTGTTAAAGTGCACTGACTGCAGCACCACAACATGGCAGACCATCCTTTTGTGCTCTGCATGTCTGACTTGGCTGACTAGTGTTTGCCTTGCATTAGCTGGCTCCACTCTCTGGAGACTGGCAGCACCTGTGCACCATAAGACAGCAAGAGGACGTGCACAGGGAAGGATAGGGAAGTTAGTGTAAGAGTGGAAGACAGGATGTATGGTGGGGGGGAGTGATGTACGCTGATGACTTAGTGGTCCTGTCTCCTTATAGCGCTGGTTTACAGCAACTGCTCAGAGTCTGCTCACGTTATGGTCTGCAGTATGACACTAAATTCTACTCTAAGAGTGTTATCATGATAGCTAAAACCAAGGAGGATCAGAAGCTACATTTCCCTTCGTTCCCCGAGGCAGACCAAGAGCTACATGTGGTAAAAAAGTGAGATATCTGGGCCGCACCATCAGGAATGACCTACGTGACGATGACGATGTGCAGCGCTAGTGTTGCTAACTGTATGCTGAAGCCAGTGTGATGGCACGGACATTTCATGTGTGTACAGAAGACGTTAAAACAGGTCTCTTCAGAGTGTTCTGTACTCTGAAGAGAGAGACAGAATCAAAAGATTCAGGTGGCATTTAATGACGCTTTTAGAATCTTGCTCAAAGTGCAAGTAATATGTTTGTGACTCGTACTGTTCCCACCTTTCATGCTTTATCTACACATCTAAATGTCAATAGACTAAATTAAAGAAGTCTTAACTGAGACAACACGAAGAGATGCAAGGTATTCTTCTTAGAAACATTGTGGAACAGATGTCTGCATGTTATTTAACCACGAGTGGCTTCTGAACTGCAATGATTATACCAGCGTCGTGGTGTCCTCGTATTGTATTGTTGTTGATGTTGTTGTTGTTGTTTGTTTTTTATATGGACGCGTGTCTGGAAGATAAAGTTGCGTTGATCAGGAACAGAAATGGAGGGAAGCAGTTGCAGAAAGCTTGGCTGAAAGGGGGGGATTGGATGGAAAAGATGCTAAATAGAATACACAGAGAGGGCGGTGCACGAGAGTACAAGACAAGGGCAAGACAACAACAGAGAGATATACAGAAAGCATCTCAAGTGAATCCCCAAGGATCCTGATCGGAGTGTGGAGCTAATCACTGACAGATAAAAGAGAGGACAGGTCTCAGATCTGACTCCAGCCCTCTAAGAACACGACTGTAAACCAACTCTGATTTAGCTGCCATACAAGACGCACACAGGTGTGTGATAGAGTGACATTGGCCCTTTCTTGTGTGTGACACCACGGCAGACTCATTGCAACAGCATCACATACTTGCGCAGCTTTTTTCTTTGCGATTGTCTTTTTATTTGGGTCAAAGGAATGGAAGCCGAGCCTGAATAAGGGGGTAAGAAGTGCCACTGCAACTTCAAAGAGGTTCAACATGATGCAATTGGATGCAATGTAATGCCAAACTGCAGCAACTGGGGCCTCAAGAAGCAGGTAGTTAAACAGAGGGCAACACATTCAGCTCGACAGCGTGGACAGAAACCGCTGGCTGTCATTATCTTCAACTGATCCTCCTGATACTCAGAATTAGGCTTCGGACGTGACTTGATTTATATTCCATTATGAGCAGCTCCTTTGCAAGAGAGGCGGTGTCGTAAGACTAACATTTGTACGAGCTGAAATTGGGGTGCAATCGTGTAACACCATATAAATTGCCTCCACAGATGAGAAATGGAATGATAACATGAACTTGTGATTACAACCACGACCATTCTAGTGTAGTTCTAAGAATGGAATGAAAGAGACAAAGCATTATTTCACATGCCCGAAATACTGATGCATATTTTCATCACGCTTCCTTGTTTCCCCATGTGATTGTCCAGAGGTTACGTCACAGGCCAGACATCATCTAAAGCAGTGTTGTTTAATTATAAATGAAATGCCTCTTTCTCCAAACTGCCTTCAGTTATTACGTTCAGGAATTAATGTGGAACATGAAAAAGCTGGTATCGTTGACACAGCCTGCAAGAGGTTGGCTTTCCTCAGAGATTAGACATCTATCAGTAGTTGTCGGAAATTATTAGTTCCTCCATCTGCAACTGATTGATGTTGCAGTAAAGCAAGGAAACAGAGCAGCAGGAAATGAAACACAACGTAGACATGTCGGGGCTGTTTTGCCGTGCCCGCATGCATCACAGGACTCTGTTGTTTGCACATTGTAGGCGAGCTTCTTGAAGAGCGCTGACCTGCATACGCACGAGGAGAAGCTTTTGTACACTTATTTACTCGAGTTAGCTGCAAGCTGTTTTCTAAGGCTGGGGGAAGAAACCCAGCCCTTTGAGATAAGCGGCCCTTTCTTTTTAATCAAAGCCCCGGTTTGAATGAGGAAATGTTCCAAATGACTAGAGTCAAATGAAAAGGAGGTTTAGGCAGCCGCAGCCCTTTTAGGAATCAAATCAAACTCAGAAGCAGCTATGTGGGAGAAAACTGTGGAAACACAATTAACTTCTCAACGCTTTGCACAAAGTTTTGCCTCATGCCCTTCCTAGAATAAGGTTGACTGTTGATCATCTCTGCATGAAATGTCCTAAACTGACGGAACCGTAACTCAGAATAGTTGGATGTGATGCTACTGATCTGAAAACAAATCTATTTCAAAGTGCAGCAGGTGTCAACGTGTGTGGGACTGAACTGAACTGTCAGTGATTTAAAGTTCTTTTTTATGAAGATATTAAGGGAGCAGGTCCTCAACAGGATAAATACAACATGTATGTCGGTCTTCATAGTGAACATGAATATCTAGAATAAGAACATATTCAGAAGGTTTGGCTCGTGTTCCTTATGAGTCACATGACCTATGTCACACACACAACATTGGGACAATAGTGTTAATGTTATTTCATTTCACTGAGGACTGAGGCACTCTGTTTCCTCAGCAAGCAGCATTGTCGCCCTGTGAAGCCACAGTTAACTCTCAAACATCAGCTGCTTCTTTCTGTTTGTTTGTTGGATTGCTCGGTTGCTTTTTAGTGGCAATGTCGATCACGTTGCTCCTTTTCAGTTCTTCTGAAGGCTGCCTCGACCCCGGGCCTCGTCAGGCAGTGGGTCATTTTAGTATTCCACTAGTTAGCTAACAACAAAGTACAGTGTGTGTCTGATTCACTGCTTCAAGTGTTGCAGCTTGAGTCCGCATCGGTTGGAGCTAAAGTTGGCAAGTTGACAAGAGAAGTGGAGTGGAGTTAGAAAGACGTGAGTTCACCAGACCTCTGTAGTCCACTCCTCATCTCTGTTCAAGGCTACACTAGCCGCTGCTAGCATAACACACCCAAACCTCTGACCAAACTGGCAGCATTCCAGTTGCATTGTGGGTAATGTAGACACCGGGTTTTAGACGAGGGAGGAAAAGACACATATACATAAAAGATTCAGGGCCTCATGCAGAAAGCGATATTCAAACAAATGTCCTTATTTGTATTTATCCACAATTTGCTCTTATTTTGTCTCTATTGATTTCTGGGATCCACCAATGTTTGTCTTATTTTTGCTCGTGTCTTATGAAACATTTTACGAGTGATGGCGAGCACTCTTAGAAAGTTAAGAAGAAAACTAAATCTTGTTTTCACAGTCGACAAATTGTTTGTCCAACGCAAGGAAACATAAGTTTTAGAGGAGTGAGTCGTCTCTACACTCACAATTTGATTTGATTATCATTCACCTGTCAACCATTTGAATGCACATATTTCTCCTCTCACTGCATTGCATCCTCAACATTACTGCACATGGCTACTTTTCCATCAGTATACAAGCAGCCAGATACATCTGGACTTGCTTTATATTTAGAACGTTCTACAAAAAGACTCCAGCAGTCTGTAATATAAAACGAGTTGCATCTTTCCAATCCCAGTATCTGTGTGACCCAACTCAGGGCATCAACAACCAAACAGAAATCACCACGGTTGAATGTTTTTCAGCCCAACATTGTTGAAACAGAGCAGCTAATATTGGTAATGCAGCAAGTAAGCACACTGCGACTGCTGAATGTGCCGAGTGCGTATAAGCTCCGCCCTCGATGAAACCCAGAGATCAGAGGAGTGAAGAGAGAGAAGAGAGAAACACGCAAGCGTGAGAGAACGACAGCGAGACGCAGTAACGGCTCGCACTCTGCTGAAATGAAACCAAATCCCGATTTTGTGCCGACACCGCATCGATGCAGAATCACTCACGTCTGCATCGCAATGCGTCTTAGAATCCATTAAATGGTTTGCTTTATTGAAGCAGCAGAGGGAGTACAGCCCAAGCTAAATGTTGAGTTGAGGAAAGACGTTGTGCGTATGCCGGGCCTTTATGAATCTGCTACATTAGCATACTGACTGGAGAAAATTAAGACAAACTTTTGAGTATCTGACTATCTGGTCAAATCGTCCACAAATGATGTAAGCCAAACATGTTTTCTTTGTTTCTGTCTGAAGGCACCTTAAAGGCGTTTGAGTGTCAGTGAATCCACTTAGAGAGAAGCAGGAGGAGGTGCGGAGTGTCAGACAGATTGATTATGCATTTTGAGCATAAAAAGAATCCGCTGCTGGGAACATTTCCTCTCTACGACGCCCACAGCTGCTGTTGGACCTCGGTTGCCCTGGCTCTGTGCTAAACTCCTTCATCGCTCAGCAGCTGTCTATGCTTTTTTTTGTGCCCCGAAATTACATGGCCACCCCTGCCTCTACATTTTAATGTCCAGTTACTGCATAATTATGTTTAATAAATCCCTGCACGTTGGACTTATCTTCATGCTAATGAGGTCCTATCTCCTCAGAGTGAGTCTGGAGCTCAACACCCCGGTGTCTGGCAGGATGATGTATCGGTGTGCTGAGCGCTGGACCATATCAACCAGCAGAACTGAATCAGTGCTGTTGTCCCAGCGGAGGGATTCAGCTGTTGTTAACTGGATGGGGCTCTAATACTAAAGCTTTTTCTTTTTATCACATTTGTCAACTCACTCAACCCAAACCACATTCAAGTACCATGTTAGGGCACGGACAGCATCCCTCTGAACTGTTTAGAAGGTGTGTGCATGCTCTGTGGCTGCTGTTTAGAAGGTGTGTGCATGCTCTGTGGCTGCTGTTTAGAAGGTGTGTGCATGCTCTGTGGCTCCTGTTTAGAAGGTGTGTGCATGCTCTGGAGCTGCTGTTTAGAAGGTGTGTGCATGCTCTGTGGCTCCTGTTTAGAAGGTGTGTGCATGCTCTGTGGCTGCTGTTTAGAAGGTGTGTGCATGCTCTGTGGCTGCTGTTTAGAAGGTGTGTGCATGCTCTGTGGCTCCTGTTTAGAAGGTGTGTGCATGCTCTCTCTCTGTATCTCTGAAGGTCTTTTAGAAGTCACCACTAACTAGAAGCCGGGGAATAGACTGTCTGGCTTGACGGAGAAGAGATGGGGGCCCCCCCCAAGAGGCTCCGGCAGTCCCCGATGCTCACACCTCATACAGATTCACTTTCATGTGGACTATTAGCATCAGGTAATGCTGCAGCCCACCGCTTTGAAGTCAAGGCTGATATCAAAGGATCAGGGGGAGACGGGGAACGGGGACGTAGACGAGGGAGTACGTTTAGATATGACTGGTACACTGCATGTGAATGAGTCGAATGCAGGGTAAAAAGAACGCGTTAATATCACTACTGGGCTGTCCTCTCATTGAAAGAGAATCCTTTATTCTCATTGATGGAATGAGTGAGAAAAAAAGAAGTGCTTTTTAAGACATCTCTTTTGCACAAAATGTAACAAAACAATCAGCACACGGAAATTTGAAAGAACTGAAAAAACAAACAAACAATTTCTGACTGCTGTCACTGTGAACGTTGATCTGCCGGTGCTGCATATTCGCTGTGTTTGAAAAAAAGAAGAGGCTCATGACCCAGCACACTCCAGATGTGTTACTCACACACCACTTTGTGCTACGACTCTCCTCTGTGTGTTGAGCTTCGATCCAGAGCAGTCCAAGCAGCACGAGCGCTGCAGGGGAGGGGAGCTTTAGCTGAAGTGCTTCCACCCTGCTATGCTAATCCTGTGGCTGCAAAGAGAGAAAGGATAATGGAGAGACGGGGCGAGGGGGGGGGGGGGCAGGGTGGTTCTGCAGGTTTAGCCAAGTGGGAAGACCACATATGTGGGGTGTTGGGAGGAATACTGACCGCCACGAAGGGCCTCAGCAACAACAAGCACAACTGAACAACCCCGCGCACACACGTGCTGTCCATTCTATGGATGTGCAACAGTTGAAGGTTGTATTTGAAATGACATGCTTCCCCCTGTGTATAAATACTGTATATTTATTTGCTATTTCATTTCCGTTTCCATATTGTAAGAACTTTTGTCAAACATCCCATAATACATTTGATACCTTTGCATTGCATAGATGTGTAAATTACAGTTAATTAAACGACCAGGTGTTTCTTATTAGGCCAGCAACAAAGAATTATTAACAATAATTATAATTATCATCAATTTTGTTGCATAATCAGTTCATTTGTTTGGTAAAAAGGTCAGTAAACAATGAATACCAAATTGGTTGATTGAAAATGTGTTTTCTGTGACAAATATTCCAAAATGCTAAATAAATTCAGTTAACTTTCATATTTCTTAAAGACAATCAGCAAAGCTACAGGGGGACGGTTTTACATTCTGCTTGAAATGACTTCTGGTCAAACTGCTGTATGAGCAGTGAGTGCTTTACAGCGAGTGACGAGCTGGAGGTGTGAAGCCCGTCTGATTGCATTAACACATTCCACGCTTTCTAAATTGTGGATTTCACGTGCTGTTCAGAAATTGCAGCGCAGCTCTCCCGTAGTCACCACTTCAATCTCCTAATGGCTTTGATTAATAAAGATGATTGAGGTCAGAAGTTGTGCTGCATGTGAGTGTGCGTGAGGAGCACATTGAGCGGTGTTTGTCCATGTGCGTTGTTGAGCTTCACTCATCTGTCGCTTTGAACAAAACACGCAGATAATACTTTTGATGACTGTGATGTCAACCGCAGCTGCATTAAAACAATGAGTCATTCACCAAATGCTGCGATTATTGGTATTAAAAGCTGGTGCAGCTGACCCTTCCAGAGCGGTTCAACAAGTCATCTCAGGGAACGCTGTGCGCTCACGTGCACTATGTATAATTCAAGTGGCCCACTTGTGAACAAATATATCGTGTATTTAAAAAAACAAAACAGCAATACAGAGTATTACTGAAAACACTGATTTCACTATGTGGTAAAAACACAAATGAAATGAATTTCAAGCTCACGTCCTTTGCTGTCTCCCTCTGAGTTTCTCTTTGGCCCCCACCCCTCCCCCACACTGCTTTAGTTAAAGTGATATTAGGCGAGAAGCGAGTGGGTGGTGATTTTTGGTTGAATGTGGGGGTAATCAGCTTAATGCAGAGTTAAAGGGCCGATGGGACGCAGGCCAAATCTCTGGGCTATTAAAGTCGCACTGTGTCCCCGGCAGTGACCTCATCCTCAGCTTTAATTATGGCAATAGTGTCTGTCTCCGTCCTCTTGTCCACCCTCTCTCTCTGATTCTTCGTCAGGCTCGCACATTCTCACTTCATCTCGCGCGCTTTCTCTTTTTTCTCCTTTGCAGCCCTTCTGCTTTTCGGCATTACTCCTTATTTCAAAGTGTAGTGAACCTCATTTAGACTCCCGCAGCACTCACTTTTATTGTTGCTTCTCCTCCTTTGCTCTCTCATCTCATTTCTGATCCTTCCTTCCCTCTTCCACCCCCAGCCCCACCTACCCCTGCTGTCTCCGTCTGTTCCAACCGCTCCATCCTTCTCTTTTGAGTGTACAGCACAACCCCCCCCCCCGCCCCCACACCCCCCACCCCTCACCCCAATCCATTTTACTCTCATACCGTATCTTCCATCAAGTCTTCCTTCTTCCCCGGCCTCTGTCCTCTCCTCCTCACTCCTGTGCTTTGTTGTGCCTGTCATTGAGCAGTGAGGGGAAAGTGTGCCGCTGCTCTGATCCTCAGGCGAGAGGCCAGTGGGAGGCTTGGTGCTTTATGACCGATGTTCTGAGGAAAGGTTTTAATAATTACATTTTATTTAACAGCGTACAGTATGTCAGAGGGGGGCAAACATTTTTGATCGTGGGCCATATGAGAAAATATATAAAATCATAGGCCAGACCATATTAAATGCATCGCAGTGTATGTATCAGAAAACCCCATGAACCATAACATATGTGTAAATCTGTTAATAAGTTAAAACAGGCAGAGATTTACCTAAATCGGTTTCTGATCCCCGGCTCTGATCCCCGTGCCGATGTGTCCTTGGGCAAGACACTTAACTACAATGTGCCCGCAGGCTGTTCCTGTGGTGTATGAATGCCAGTTAGAGTCCTGATGGGCTGGTGGCACCTTGCATGGTAGCCCCCGCCATCGGTGGATGACATGTTGTGTTTCAGAGCTTTGAGTGATCGGAAGACTAGAAAAGCGCTGTTCAAGTTCAGTCTATTACCATTTACATGTAAGAGTAACAAACACAGGCAGGGCTATGATAACATATTGACAGTAAATGTAATCGACATGTGCGATGTACATGCGGTTTAATCTATTAAAATATATAATGTCAAATGAGGCTGTAGCCTGGCCACCCTAGCTGGAGGGTTGAGGGTTCTTGCATTTACTTTTTCTCTCTGTCTCTCTCTCTGTCTCTCTCTCATTGTCTCTCTGTCTCTCTCTCTGTCTCTCTCTCATTGTCTCTCTGTCTCTCTCTCTGTCTCTCTCTCATTGTCTCTCTGTCTCTCTCTCATTGTCTCTCTCTGTCTCTCTCTCGTTGTCTCTCTGTCTCTCTCTCATTGTCTCTCTCTCATTGTCTCTCTGTCTCTCTCATTGTCTCTCTGTCTCTCTCTCATTGTCTCTCTCTCATTGTCTCTCTGTCTCTCTCTCATTGTCTCTCTCTGTCTCTCTCTCGTTGTCTCTGTCTCTCTCTGTCTCTCTCTCGTTGTCTCTCTCTCTCTGTCTCTCTCTCTCTGTCTCTCTCTCTCTGTCTCTCTCTCATTGTCTCTCTCTGTCACTCT
>NW_022280061.1:4951875-4971242 GCF_004355925.1 Anarrhichthys ocellatus | reverse complement strand
CTGTCTCTCTCTGTCTCTCTCTCATTGTCTCTCTCTGTCTCTCTCTCGTTGTCTCTCTCTCTCTGTCTCTCTCTCTCTGTCTCTCTCTCTCTTCTTCTGTCTCTTGGTATTTCTGTGACCCCCCTCCCTGTGCCTGACATGGCTCAGTCTTCATCTATCTCTCCCTAATCTAGATGCAACCTCATCTTGATCCTTGGACTCTTTCAGAAAAGAAACCTTCACAATGAAATGATACAACCTGTCTCTAATTCCTTCTGTGTTATAATTCCACCTCTCCACTCCCTTGCTCCCTCCACTTTCATTACCTCCGATCCCTCCATCATACTCTATCTCACCCCTTCTCCACTGCCGGTCGTCTCTTGTTTTATCTCCCTGATCATGTGCTCCGTCTTTATATGCATTTTACTCTTCTTTCTATTTCATTCCACCAAACGCTTCGCTTGCTTCCTGTTACAATACGCTATCAATATTGCAAAGAGAACCACTGGTGGCTACTCATGTTCAACCACTTACATACATTCTTAATTCCTCTAATTCATCTTCATGGGCTTAACACAGATAGATGCACACGCACACACACACACACACATGGGGAGATGAACAAATATTATATACACACACACACACACATAGGGAGATGAACAAACATTATATACACACACACAAAGAACAAACACAACATTCAGTAAAACACACACAGGCAAAAGCAAAAGTGCACAAAAACGCATGCTGGAGCATGTATCCACACACAAGTACACATACAGAACGTGTCACTGAGCCATAACATCACTGCCGAACATCTGTTGGCACATCTATAATTTCAACAGAACCCCGGTATGCCATTGAGTTGCACACATTGCCAGCTGGGCTAACACTTCTGCCAGCCTCACAGCTGCACCGTGTGTGTGTGTGTGTGTGTGTGTGTGTGTGTGTGTGTGTGTGTGGACGTGCGTGTTTAGCAAAAAGAAGAAAAACCTGGCTACTCTTTCTTTCTACACCTTGTTATTGTGCTTGTTGCTATCCGATGTGTGTCACTTACGTATCTACATCAAGTCACCGGATCAGAGACACATCTTGACCTGTTATCAACGCTTTCTTTCCTCCTGAAGTGCTTTGATGTGTAGCCAATCACTCTGCAGCTCTCCAACATGTAAACAACGGCATATTCTTTATACTCTGCATGCAGTATTTATTCACTTTCACCATGTAAATATTAGATCTCCATGTGTAACATAATGTGGTCCATTGATTAAATAAATAAATAGCACTTTCCCTTCATTGAGGAACAATAGTAAATTTGCAAAAGAGAAAATTAGACTGAACAACTACTTGGTTTCCCTTTTGCAAAATTCAACATTATTACTTTAATTGCATTTAATAATATTCAAAACTAAACCCGTTCTGTGCATTTAAGTGCTGTATTACGTTCTTGGTTTTAAGGCTCCAGCCAAAATATTATTTCTTTACCACCATCCCAGAATAATCATTTCAACTGTCCCAAAGTCAGCGTTAACCACCAACGTTAACGAATGGTACAGGCATTGGTGGAAGAAGTCTGTTACTGACTGTGCATTGACTTGTTGCGCTACATGATGGATTTGGTTGCGTGGTCTTCTGCAGACATTATGCCAACGTGATGGGGGTATTTCTTCTATGTGGTATTCTGAATAAGGTCTCATTGATTTGCATGAAAAGTACATTGCTTCATCTATCAGTTGTAGAGGGCGTCTGTGAGATTGGATGGTCGTTTGCAGAGATAGAAATATTGATTTAATATCTCAGCATTCATACCTCGAGGTCCTTGCAAAGATTGACAGGCTCACTTTAATTTTAATTATACCTTTAGGTGCTGCTATCTGTATTTAATTGCAGAACCTCTTAAATATTACATGCAGCAATTTGATCTCAGCAGACTATGTTCTATAATTGGTACATTTTGGTACTTCCTGTCCTAACGAGTAGACAACCGCTAAGGATATGCTGCACATTTGAAGGTGTTATCCTGGTACAACTAGTGCCTGTTTGTCTCAGTGTGGACATGGATGAAAACAGTAGTAACTACAGAACAGTGGGAGTCTCACAGGAGCTGTGAAGTCTGGGCAGGCAGAAGAAGACGGACCGTGGGTGGAGCGTGAGAAAGATGGAGGGGCATTTTTTTAAAGCTATTTCTAACCTCTAGATGTTCACTGTGAGGAAATGTGCTGCAGCCAGTAAACAGTTTCACCAGCCTCACGTGTAAAGGTGTCAACGAGGACGCCAGAAGCACTTTCAAATGTGTGGAAGCCATCTTCATGTCAAACGTCGAGCAGGAGATACCGTTACCTTACATCACGTTCGTCATCCCGCTCTACAGCATGGATAGAGAGAGAGAGAGAGAGAGAGAGAGAGAGAGAGAGAGAGAGAGGCTAACATGTAGAGCGGTACGAGCAGCATTATGTTATTAAAGGAGATTAGGGCAAGCAATCAGTATTGGTCGCCATGGAAACAGCCAGCCTCAACTGGTCATTAAGTGGAGCCGGCCGGCTCTAAAGCCAAGACTAAGATTCTGGGACGGGGATAAGCTATATGTTATCTACCTCCCACCCCCCCCCCCCCCCCCGCATTCTGCCTGTAATTCGGGATAACATGACGATCTCCATCCCAGATAATCTGTGTCCTCTACATGTATTTATTCTTGTTCTGCTTATTTATGGAAACATAAATGTCGAAAGAAATCTTCTGGTTTCTATCATAACTGTCCACAACTGTGATTCCACGAGCACCACCTACAGGTGTGGAGGTGTGAACATAAGGCTGGTTCTGTGTTTGGAGGGTTTTCATACTCTTTGTAAATTTGAACCCCCCCCGATAAGCTGCCATAAGAGACGTTCCTTTATTTAGCATCTATGTGTGAACAACCGCCATGACAGGAACTGCCCCAGTTCCGCCCGTGCCAAGCGAAAAAAGAGGGTGAGAGGCTTTCCAGCCCTCCGATTGGTCTCCTGAAAGGTAGTCGGCTAAAATGCAGCTTAAATATGAGCGCTAAGCCAGAGAGTCACAAGCACAGACAGAAAGAGAGCAAGGTAACATAGGGACTCTATTGTTTGTAGTTGTATAATTTGAAGACAGCTCAGCACTCGTTAAGGTATTTTACAGCACATTATACACTCATTATGCATTCTGAACAATAACATGCTTCAGCTCTTTTCATCCAAAACATATTGTTTGTATAGAAATCAGTGTTTTTGTCTTCTTTTTCTCATCCTCTGTTTATCATTCTACACTGACTATAATGATGACATGATGAGGACATGGTGCTGTATATCTGTTGCAACATTTTAAATCAATTTAATACTTCACGGTGCACATAATGTATTCACAAAGATGCAGTAAAACAACAATAATGTACTAAAGGACCATTAAACAAACAAGTGCATTTAAATACAATTCTCACTACTGGAACTGTGTTCCATTGAAACATGATAATTCAATTCTGCTAAAATAATTGCTCCAAATGTGCTCTAATGCAAATCCTCTCAGGCAAATGTTTCAAAACAATGATTTTCTTTTCTCATGCGTCCTAAACGTGGTGGAACTTGTGCCTCCTCCAGGTGGCAACATCCTGTTTGAAAGAGTGAAGCCAATGTGGAAGTTAAGCCTTCAACTTCTCTTAAATCAGTGGGCGACTCCTCTGGCTGCAGAAAGAAGTCTGACTGTAATTAAGTCTATAAGAACATTGCTCTACTTCTCTCTTGATTTATTACCTCAGTAATCATAAACACCATTCAACAATTCAAGTCTTCTTCAATACAGCGTTTAGTAAATGATGGTCCTATTTAGAGTACAATAGAGGGGCAGAGTATGCTTTAGGGCGGGACTGCATGCTGATTGGCAGCTTGTGCTTATCGTGTGACTTCTGATTGCAAAAAAAGCAAGATGGCGGCTATCAAAAAATGAGACGGCGACAGCCACAACGCCAAACTCAAGGCGTCAGTACACAAACAGATGGTTGATGTCACGGTGTCTCCGTCCACTTCTTGTGTATATATATATATATATATATATATCTATATCTATATATATCTATATCTATATATATATCTATATATATAGATATATACACAGATATACAGCCTATGGTCACCTCCTGCCCTTAGCCACCTGGAGATGACATGTTCTAATCGAATGTTATGATCCAGAACCCTGTGTATCAAACTTTTCACATTTTTTCTGTGCAGTATTGCAGTGTGTGCTTTATTGTTGTACTCTAAATATATTGGGATGTATACGTACAGTCACAGGCTGCATTTGAGTAGCAGAAAGAAGAGTAGACTGGAGACAGTATTTAAATCAATACACACTGCTACAGCACTGTTCCTGCCAAACTCTGCAGGCAGCCAGGAATAGTATCCACAGTCTGACAGACACAATGTCACTGACACTGGTACATTATGGGATGTACAGAAGGTGTCAAGGGCAGTGAGTATGAGCTGGTATCACCAACCGCTACTAAAAGCTGCTCTATTATGTGTTTTTTTAGTTCTACTCAACTCTATGAAACTATTTAAAGCATATTTCCGCTCACTGTTACTGTACGGTTCCCTCAGACCCATTCTACACTTTGTGCTCAGCAGTAAACAGCACATGGATACAGTGTTTGAAACTAGCTACGGAACACAGTGGAGCATTAAGCAGCTAAAAGACGAATCCTTCCTTCAGGAGTTGGTGGAGACCAAAACGGAACCAAAAGTAGAGCAAATATTGGGCCTGCATACAAATCAGGTGCACACGACTCTCAATGAATGCTCACGCTGCTACACATCCAGTAAGTATTTAAACAAATGTCTGCCAACAAGTTTGCTTTATCAGCTTTGTAAGGTAGTAATATGTCAATGTTATGTTTGCAGCTTGTTTCCACTGTGCCTAGTTGTAGTAATGCTAATTAGTTGTAGTAATTAAGGTCGTAATGCTCGATTGCTGGCTGTTAGCTGAGTAATATATACAAGCCGAGGAGGCAGGAGAAGGTATCCTAAAGATACATATCAGTGCAGACCTGCTATGTATGGAAACAAATGAAATAAATGTCCCAAGGAGAAGCGGCAGCTATTCACTTTATTCAGCACATATTCTTGGAACTGATAGGAGGGAATTCAACAGCACCAGCAGCCGTGGTTTATCTAAGCTTTTATTTTCTACTCCTACTTCTTTATTAGGTCAACAACACACAATCCCTGCATGCTCGTCATCCATTACACAGAAGTGTCGACACTGCTCATCCAGGATGTAGCTTTAGCTCCTACAAATTGAATTGGGAACATTAATATTCCGCTCGGGGCTCCTGTGCGCTCGGGCGGGGCTCTACACGGGGAGGTGGAGAGAGAAGTATAATGTTCTGTCAGCATATGCGCTGGGCCCCGTCCATCTGTGTGATGGGGCCCCACAGCAGCACTAGCATCCCTCTGCACTGCCCTGGAAGCCAGTACAGTCGAGGGCCCCAAGTGGGTAAAGCAGGAGAAAATGTTCCCCACACAGTACTTGGTGTGAGGTATCTGTGTGTTTCTGACCTCTGCTTGTGTACATGTACCAGCAAGTGCTTGTGTCTGTATTACACAAGCCCACACATGTAAATTCTGCCCTTTCATGACCATGTGAGTGCAGCAGCATATACTACAGCGCCCTGTCTGCTATGTTGTGACAGAGGTCACCTGTCTGCCATCTGGGGGCTGCTCTGTCATCCTCTCTCCTCCCCTTTCCTATTACCCTATTAGCTGTTTCCCCAGAGGCACCTTATCCCTACTGCCATCTGCTGGCACGGCATGCATACTGATTAATTAACAAACACGGCTAAAAACAGGCTGGGCACTCATTCAAACACTCATTATATAGGACATGGAGGGGGCGAAGGGGGGAGGGGGGGTTTGAGTGTCAGAAGTTTGTCGCCAGCTTCCTTGATCGTTTTTTTTTTTCTCGCTCTTTGAGGTTCATCAAACTGGTGGTTTTGCCTCCCTTGCCCTCGTCCTATGATACCATTGGGGAGAAGAGCTGAGAGAGGAGAGGCTTGGGATGTGCCAGCTTCTAATAGAGGCCAAGAAGTGAGGATAAGTGAGGAGATGAGACTCGAGGAAAGGTGGAACTTTTGAGATCCAGCCGGGCATATTTAGAGCCGCTGCGATGTCACAACCGACAGAAATACAAGACGATAAAGAGTGAGTCATGAGCCTCGGGGGAGTTATTGGCTTTGGGCTGTTTTATGGGCATTGTGATAGACAGAAACTGGTTGGCCCTCAATCAGGATCTTAACATTATTGGATATATTTTATAAATATGTGTGCAACAGTGAGTGCACAGATGTGTGTGTGAGAAGGTAACCCCCTTATACCCCCTGCTGGTCCTAGAGATTGGGATCAGGGTTAAGTACTATCTTGCACACACCGTAAGATAAAGCCTCGTTCTGAATGTAAGATCAGTGGATCAGCGATGAGGAAAGATGGATTATTTGCAACTGATGCGACCTGGGGCCATAAAGCAAGATGTGAAATAAGAGAGAGACAGAAAAAGAAGTGGGAGTGGGTCTGAAACCAGCCTGCTAGCATTATCCCCTGTGACACCCCCCCCCCACACACACACACACAACCCATTATCATGAAACATCTGTCCGCCCTGTTGACCCCCCTCAGCTCAGGTCAAATAAGGCCGATTACGCTGTAGTGAGATGGATGGGAAGATACAGATTGATGTGTGTGTGTGGGGTTAACCCCGTCTGGATGTTATGTTGCGTAGTGTTGTGTGTGCCAGAGGCCAGAGCGCTGACGCTGTGTAATCCTGATAGTCGCATATCTTCCACAGCAAGGCACCACTGGGAGGATTCCTCAAGTGTATTTTAAAAACAGTGTTGCACTGTAAAACCAGCCTGCATTGTACTTTAAAATGTTGCATAATTGAAAGGAAACGAGGAGATGGACTAACTTTGAATAACACATCTGGGTACTCAGTGACACCTTGTCATGTGTTACTCCTGAATCACACCTGCTCACAATCGTCAAACAGACTCCCTGATGACACATGATGCTGTTGTTAAAATAATTGAGATTTTTTTGTGTCACCTTGTTTCTACAGCTCTGCACTTGAGCTTTAGCTTTAACTTTCAACATTCATTCACGCTAAGACGGTCCAAGAACATGAGTAAACGTGAACAACTCTCCCAAATCCAAAAACTGTAATCAAATGTAAAGCCTGGAACTGCTCTACTTATCTTCATACAGCAGTTTTTTCCAGGGCTGTGTACTTTTTGGCGGGAGACAGAGCGCAGCTGTGATGCTAACATGATTTGCTGAGGAGACTAGCGTAGCTAGCTAGCAATGCGACTTCAGTGGCTGCTGTGTGGTGGTTCCTGCTCAGTGAAACCAAGTGTTACTATTACAGACACCAATATCCAGAGAGCATATTATACATTCATCTACCACTTCTTTAAATAGATATTAAGTTGTCAAGATGTTGCTGTTTGTGTGAACGCCTCAGACTGAAATGCATAATGAGGTGAAGCCTCGTGCCGTTGTCATTAATTCTGACTTTAATGGTTTTGGTGAGACTTATTATTCTTTGAACAGCTATCCATCAGAGATATCAAATGTGTCTTGCAGAGTTCCCCTGCGGCTCAGCTGTCTGGTGCTCCGGGTTGCCAATACCATATACCCTGACTGCAGTGTTTGACTACCAGCTCCTGCTGTGCAGTCACATCTGTCTTTATTTCTTCTCACTGCTGCTCTCATAAAACGCTAATAAAATAACCAGGAGAGCTGAGCGCTTGTTTAAGACTGAGCGTTCAGCCCACGTACAAATACAGCAGAGCACAAAGTAGAGTTCAACGAATCCACTGTCCTGTATGAGCCAGCGTTTAGCTGTGCTAGTGCACGGCCTCCTTGATTGTTTTCACTTGAGTCTCACGCTATGTGAGCTGGAACCCCTCAGGCTCAGAGCTGTGCATTTGGAACTGTTCTGCTAAGTGATCCCTACTGGCTAAGCGGCAGTCCTGTCTGTGCCTATAGACGTTAATGAGATTTTGCCTAAACAAGATAGTAAGTGTGTTGTCTGTGTTCATTCACATCAACTTTTCTCACGACACAAACACTCTGCGAGCTGTAAATACTGCAGTCAAAGCCCTGTAAGTAGCATGCAGCTTGTATTTCATACAGAACCCCTTCCATCATGCATCATATTGATATTGTTTCAAAGCAGATTAATTTCCTCTGAATGTGCATCATTGCATCGCTCCTGACGTGCCCTTACTGTAGATTCTGCAAATCTGCACTTTTTCTCATCCAGCCCTCAGGGGTGAAGTTAGCTATGCAAGTCAATAAGATGGCTGATGGATTAAGTCCAAGGTATGAGGGAGAAAAGAACAAAGAGACGGAGAGATATTCTTCATTATGTATTTAAAAGGTGCCGCAAAAGGCCAACGGAGCAGATGACAATGATCCGTCAGTCACACACCTTACCAACCTGCCAGCCAGAAATCCACGGCTGCAGAGCTTCAAGTTTTATCATTTTAACTTACAGTGAAGCTTTTTTATGATCTCATATTGGAAGGAATAATTTATCAAACGCATTGACCTCTTTGTCACCTGGCCGGATGTACCGTTGAACCCAAAAAATCCATAGTTGCTAACATTCATAAAGACACACACACACACACACACACACACACACACACACACACACACACACACACACACACACACACACAGGGACATCACATGCCTCGTCTGCCAAAGCTACATCAATATTTCATATTTACCACAGTATTTATCCACTTCGTTTATCATTTATGAATGTTTCTTAGTGTGGCACAGGAGATGCAGAAGATGGCTGTGTGTTTATACATCTTTTGTAAGTGTGCCATTTAGATAATGTCACAGGCATTCCATAAGCTCCTCTGGCATCTCTGTAACGCCGGTATACAGCCACCGACGAGGCTATTCTCTGTGAATAAACAAGTGTCCCCTTTTCTCAACACTCCAGCCTTAATTATTCATATGGAGCTGAATGAGACATTGTTTATCAAGGCTACGGCACCAGGGGACCTTGTGCTCTGGGCTGTACACCTATATGTGTGTGGGGGGCAGTATGAGAAAGCAAGAAGGAGAGGGAAAAAGATATTGAAGTAGCTCTGGCATAGGCAGCCAACTTTCTAATTGGTAATTAAAATACCTTTGACAGACCAGCTTTAGCTGTCTCCTCGCTATTGGTATGGTAATGAGGGTTGAAGAGGTAAACTGCGTTCCCACCAGAGGGACAACGAGGGTGAAGAGAGAGAGTGCGTGTGTGTTCTTGTCATGATGCTCACTTATTATAGCAGAGGGTGCTGACACCATGTGACCCAGAGCATTCGACATACATCCACACGGATATGCATCATAACATTATTCTCATTTTAGTTAGATTAACTCATTTTGTCAGTTGATTAGTTGTTTAGTCTATTAAATGTCAGAAAGTAGTGAAACATGCTGATGACAATTCACTTTCACATGAGATGAAAGAAATGTGATTAAACTCCTCAAATGAGAAGCTGGAGCGGTTTCTAATAATTGATTATCAGAATAGTTTGCCGTAGAGATAGTTTGACAGTTACTTTCTCAATTAATCAATCAATCGCTACACATATATTTATTCTGAAAACTGGATGTTGTCTCACGTTAATCTGACTGACTATAGGATGTTTGCTGGCTTTTATCCCACTGTTCTTGTCATCCTCTTGTTGTTATGTATATGTATTTGTCTTTCAATTTAAAAAAAATAAAAAAATATAAAAATTATAATAAATTTAAAAAATGCGCTAACGCGATAAAATAATTGTCGGCGTTAATTAATGAATGCGTTAACGCGAAATGAATGCGTTAACTTGCCCAGCACTAATATATATATATATATAATATCAATAGAATCGAGGGAAACGTATGTTTGAAAGCTGAAAATCATCCCTTAAACAAACAGGTAAGCAAGCAATTTTAGAGATTCCATGAGAAATATTCAGAATATCAAGTTATAATTTGACTTCTCTTCCATGTCTTTTTTAATGTCACATAACAGAATAAATGGCATTTCAAGTGTAGTAGCATGTCATGTGTTAGCGGCTTGAAGGCCACATGAGTATTAGCAGGAAATGGCGATGCTTTTATGCTCCAGGGTACCTTTAGATTAGAGGCACTGCAGAGTTCTGTAATTACGGGTCAAGAGCAGTTCTGCAGGAAGTAGAAGGTGGCATTTCAGGATGAACTGCATCATCAATTTTTACGTGAAAATGAATTTCTTTGTTGCTCTTTACAGAATGAGACACCGTGTCAAACATTATGACGGGATAAACCATTAACCATTAACCATTATGATAAACCTGCACATGAACAGTATGTCAGGTGTCTGTGCAGGTCAGCAGAGTAGATAGTTGACCCTGAGTTCCAGCTTGCAGCCTGTTTAAACACTAGCTGGTGTGTGGAGCTGGGAGATACATTGATACATGCTTTAGGACCATGTTTAAAAAATGAAAATTGATTTTCACTTTAACTCCGGTCTTTACGGTACGGATCGGCCACTGCTTCCCTGAGCTCCCGTAGTTTACAGTAAATGCTCGAGTCCCCTTCAGACACAGGTCAGATATCGACATCATAATAAAAATGAAGTTTGTGTCTCGACTATTTTTCCGCTTGACACACACTTTTGATGTCTGTATCTGTAGAACATGTCACTGACATGAAATCTAAACAATTATTTTGAACTGGACATTCCTGTTTCTGATTGAAAATAAGTCCTCTAACATCTGTCTGTGGACAGAACCTCTTCATCTGTTACCACAGCGCTTTTATTCTTAAATATGTGCAGGACAGTGTTGTGTCTTGTAGTACTGCCTTTTAAAGATTGGTAATTACTTGTACGAATGAACACATGCCTCTTAACCATTGTTGTCTAGAATACATTTTACTGAAATGATAATGAAATTAAAAGAAGCACTGTGGCCAGGCAGCGTGACCTGAGCATGAAACACCTGCTGAAGGTCTCATCGTATCCCACATGAGGAGAATGTAAGCACAAATAAAGAAAGCCTTCTTTCCAACAGATACTGCTCCATTGCAAGTGTCCCGTCAGAGGATCTTCAGTGTGTTCAATTCTTTCAGAGTGAATTTGGTAAAAGTTGATGATTTCTTTGTCTTTGTGGGCTTAGTTTGTTTAGTGTTAACATCTCTCCTGGAATCTTGACTGTGTTACAGGCATTTCATTGGTATTGTCTTCGTGTGCATGTATCCATCTTTAGTTTGAAGTTCCCCTGACATCCTTGATGTGTAGACCTTGAGCAGGCATGTAATAGCCTCCCCCCCCTCCCCAATTACACAGCACTGTCAGCGGGGTTGTCAGTGTTAAGACTGAGGAGTGTGGAGCATATAGGCAGACGCATGACTGTTTGATCATTCCCTGCACATCCACGCAGAAAGCCACCCTGGATAAGCGCACCCTTTCCAGATAACGTCCTTGTATCATTTAAATGTTAATAGGCTTTCTATGGGCTCAAACCTACATTTATTATTGTGCAAATGAGCCAATTTCCCCATATCTGTGCTGTCGTTAGAGCTGGCGTGTTTAGTTGTCTGAACATAATTAGAATTATTGTACTGTAAGGAAGAGAGAAGGGGGGGGGGGGCTCATCGTCTATGGAGAGTGGGACAAGCTCTTTGGTGAAAGTTTCCTTTTGAGAAAGAAAGAAACATCTTGTTTTCTTACTCCATTCCACAGATTTATGGATCATCACAATATTCCCCTTGCTTTCTTTTATTTTACAATCAGACAAGTTGTAGTTCGACAAATCCTTAATATTAGGATATTAGGGATCTGTTTACGGCCTCGAGCCCTGGTGTGTGTGTGTGTGTGTGTGTGTGTGTGTGTGCGTGTGTGTGTGTACTCTTATTTGTTTGAAATATAAACATGAACATTTCCATGTCCTTTTGAGGCCTTAAGTGTTATTACACGTCGTTGGTTTCTCCTATCAGACCACTGATTTCCATAAAGAAGCTTTGCACCGCGAATAAATGCATCAACCAATCACATCGTGCAGATCGGACATATTGAAAACGTGCAGTACAGTGTACGTCAGCACAGAGGCTCCATAGAACTGTCCCTTTCATCCTGACTGCAGCTTCCTTTCTTACTTTTCACAGTGAAACAATCAATTACTGTATTATCCCATAATCTGATATTGTATTCTGTAAACTGTGTTTTACATAATGGGAGTAGTAATATATTTGAGGATAAGACATCTATGTATTACCAACATCAGATTATTTTTAATTGAGAGGGTACTGGGGCAACACCAGCTTCTACAGGGAATGTTGCATTATGGGTTGTTTGTAGGCGTAATGTTGCTATAGGAGAGACTTACATGTGTTGCATTGTGTCTCTTATAGTTAGCACTGACGAGTACAAACTAGCTGCATGAAACTGACAGAAGACTGAGTTATCTGTCAAGCAGCAAGAATTACCAGAGTATACGTCTCAAAGGGAGAGCTTGTACGTGGAACCGTGGAAAACAAGCAGAATTGCAGAATTAAATAATATAAATGGAATCAACTGAAAATGCAAAATATTGTGTAATTTGTAAAAGTCAGCGTTTTGCCATTACGGCATTATGGCATTTTGCCATACGTGTTATTTCACAGCCTACAGCCTAATGAACAGGAAAAACCTCTGCCGCTATCTTTTAGTGTCATTTACGGACACAGCTTCTATCTTCTGCCCTCTGTGATGGTGTTTCAGCTTCTCCGCACACACGCACGCACGCACGCACGCACGCACGCACGCACGTACGCACGCACGCACGCACGTACGCACGCACGCACGCACGCACGCACGCACGCACGCACACACACACACACACACACACACACACACACACACACACACAAGTCTGCAATCATCTGACAACAAGGAGGCCATTGTGCTGTGTTATGACTTTGTAGACTTTTCCCACCACCCAGAGGGGAGAAACATCTTTGAATGAAAAGCACACACATGCCACTCAGAGCCAGATATCACAAGCCAAGCATGTGAGGACGGAGGAACAACATCCAGCCACAGAGCGTTAGTCAGCTGAGACACCTTTCCTTCCCCTCGGCCTAGTTGACCTTCGCAGGGTGCCTGATGGACATAAAGGATATTCTGGAGTCACGGGGAAATGTTTAACACCGATTCCTCAATTGAACCCTGCAAGTGGTGAAATATTTCCATTTTCTCTCATTGACACATCAAAGGAATACTTCACCCTTTGAAGACAATTTGTACATCAATTACTCGCCGCCTGTTTCCTTAAATTACTTGAATAAAACTTTGATTACTTGCATGCTTCCAAGGTGAACAGAGAATCAAAAGATGGAGTAAATACTTGATGATTTAAAATAAACGGGGTCTGCATTAACAACAGCAGAACTATATCAAATACCTGTTAACACAACTCACAAATCTCATGTGTCCAGTCATATTCCTAGCAATTCCAAAACATCTTTATTTTCTCCACAATTGTCTGTTATAAACACTTCACTACTCTATTTTTAGCTGTTTACAGATTCTCCGTTTACCTTGGAGGCATGTGAGAAAAGCTTCATCAAGAATTCAAGGCATCGTGCGGTAATTGGAAGTAATGGTCATTTTATGGGTGAAGTGTTCTGGCAACTGCTGTTATCCTACAGGACAGACGATGGCATCATTGTTTTGAAAGTAATTCATCTTTGTCATTGATAAACACACGGAATGTGTTTCCGCACACAAGACGCTATGAAAGAAATTCCTAATAATATGCAACCAAAAAGCTGAAGTAAAACCCAAGGTTTCATATTTTCCTACACATGAGCTGATGTCATGTGTGTGTCATGTGTGTGTCATGGTGTGTCATGGCGTGTGTCATGGCGTGTGTCATGTGTGTGGCATTGTGTGTGTCATGGTGTGTGTCATGGTGTGTGTCATGGCGTGTGTCATGGCGTGTGTCATGGTGTATCATGTGTGTGTCATGGCGTGTGTCATGTGTGTGTCATGTGTGTGTCATGGCGTGTGTCATGTGTGTGTCATTGTGTGTGTCATGTGTGTCATGTGTGTGTCATTGTGTGTGTCATGGCGTGTGTCATTGTGTGTGTCATGGCGTGTGTCATGTGTGTGTCATGAGTGTGCCATGTGTGTGTCATGGTGTGTGTCATGTGTGTGTCATTGTGTGTGTCATGGCGTGTCATGTGTGTGTCATTGTGTGTGTCATTGTGTGTGCCATGGCGTGTGTCGTGTGTGTCATGAGTGTGCCATGTGTGTGTCATGGCGTGTGTCATGTGTGTCATGGCGTGTGTCATGGCATGTGTCATGGTGTGTCATGGCGTGTGTCATGTGTGTCATGTGTGTGTGTCATTGTGTGTGTCATGGCGTGTGTCATGTGTGTGTCATGAGTGTGCCATGTGTGTGTCATGGCGTGTGTCATGTGTGTGTCATGGTGTGTGTCATGTGTGTGTCATTGTGTGTGTCATGGAGTGTGCCATGTGTGTGTCATGGTGTGTGTCATGGTGTGTGTCATGGCGTGTGTCATGTGTGTGTCATGGTGTGTGCCCTCATTGAACTGACATTGTCGTAGTGGGTTCAATGTTAGGCTGAAGATGTTCTTCCAGATGTTTCCTGTGTGACGACACCATAATCACATTCTGTACGGTAACTATAAAGCTACCGGCAGCCGCTTAGCTTAGCATAAATAGTGGAAACCGATAGACTTGCTGGCTCTTTGAGGCAAACTCATTTTGGATGGCATGAATAGATTTGACTTTCAGTGAAGCTATCGTTGGTCATTTGATTCTGTTACACTATCTGCTGGTCAGCATGCGCGCCCACAGCTACAATATGTTGACTGTTATTGTTCCACCACAGCCATCAGCTTCTATTTCCATGTTGCTTCTTGTAGCTCATGGAGCGCATAATTCAACCTGGGGTGTAAACAAATTCAATAAAAGCCCATTTGATCATACATAAAGAGCAAGAATCACTTTTATCTGTATTAAGTGGTGTATAAACCAGATGATTGAAGCAACATGGGAGCTCTGACAATAGTTGGCGCGATGTCTTTATGGAATTATTCCTGGTTCTCTTATAAAGAGATCAAACACACATGGCTGCTCTGTTTGCTCCTGGTGAGAACACCTGTGACAGTTAATCACAACTCGCTCTTAGAATAACCTGCTGAGACGATGCCGATGAGATATTTAGTTATTCAGGATTACATGGAAAGAGTGACTGTGTTCCCTCTTCTAAATTGGATTCTGTGTCACATGTAGAAGCGAAGCCAGGTTTAGTAATAGACAAGGTACGCAGTATTACCTTAAGAGCTTTAAGACACTGAAGGCAATTATCTTTAGATGGAAACTGCAGCTTAAATGTCAACATTTTTAATAACGAGAAGGGAATCTCTCCTCTCTTAATCGAAAATGTACCTCCGTAAAGAAAGTGATCTGAGCAGAGTTGATTGGGTAGTCGGAAGCTGTTTGAGTTTACCGATGACACACACTGTGAGCTCTTCAGATGCACCGTCGGTATTTGGTTTGATCTGTAATTAAGGCGATCACTTGCAAATCATACAATCATGGAAGCCCTGCTTCTAATCTGTTTTTTTTGTGATGTGAATTCCAACTTAAAAGCAAATCAATACAAAGCAAAGCAGCAAAGCAGCTCCTCAGCCATGTTAACTGCCAAATCAACTCATTTTGAAACAGTCACCAGTGGCTTCTGGGGGTGTTTGTTAAAGTGTGTGTGTGTGTGTGTGTGTGTGTGCGTGCGTGCGTGCGTGTGTGTGTGTGAGAGTCCCACAGAAGTAAGATCTCATTGTCTTTTCTCAAACCGAACCCTCATTGTTAACAAGCTACCTCGTGTATGAGCAAAATAATCAATGCTTAATTAAATCCTTAATAACATTATGTACAGTCTAATATGAATAATGAAATCTAGTCAAACTCTAACTAGGTATAAGCGTATAATAATAATAATTACCTTCATGTGTGACTCATTAGCACCTTCGTCGTTCAGTGGCTTTTGCTAATTAATTATGGCCAACATTGTGAGTCTTGCTGTGATTTGAGACTGAAGGTGTCAGTATGCCTCAACCAAAGTGCCCCCCCCCCCCACACACACACACACACTCGCACACACACACACACGTTTAACATCTCTATTCAGGTGGGGTGCGTCCACCAGTTGTTACTTTTTATCTTGCGAGCGTGCCCCCTTCACGCAGCGGTGCCCTGGCTGTGATGAAGCGTGAAGTGTTCGACCGTATCTCTCAAAATCTTTTTTTTTTCTTCCATTTTTCATACAACTCATCAACTTAGTCATTTTGTACAAACAAGTGCGACACTATGACAAGCACGAGTCAGGACAATCATCCCAGATCCTTCACTTCCCAGAATGCAAATGGTTGGCATCTGTCCGTGCCTGCCTGGTTTCAAACCCTCCCAGTTTATGAGTGGGGAGCTATAGCCAGGTCACTCAAGTGAGGCAAGAGGGAGGCCAATAAAACATGGTACTCCTCCAGTTTCACTGACATTTCCTCACTCGAAGAAGCTGTTTTGAGGGTCAAGCTCTGTAAACACTAGAGCCTCCATTGCCCATAATGCAACAGTCCTTTGGCCCTCTGTCTGGTAAATGCTCTCGTGTGTAATGCAGTTTTTGTGAAAAGTCTCAAGCCCAATCCAATATATCCTTGATGACATCATCGGGGTCATCCTCTCAGTCGTCGGGGAGCTCAGAGGTACAGAGGACGAAGCTGTGATGATGCATCTCTGGGCTGCACTCATACCAATGTACACAGCAGTGGCTTCGACATGTCCACGTGGTCTCTTTTACACTTGTATGTAGTACATTTGCATTTTGTTCATCTCTGTTTCAGAACTGCCTCTCAATGGGAGTTAAATGAACCTATCTATTGGCTTGGCCTTGCAGGCACGCACAAGATGAGATGAAGCCTCTGTAGCCTGCGGCTACCCAGAACATGCTTCTATGCGTAGGGTTGCAGAGATGTTTAATGTGTCTTTTGAGAACTCTCTCTCTCTCTGTATATATATATATATGTATATACAGAGAGAGAGAGAGAGAGAGTTCTCCAGCTTGAGAATTGCATCTCCTGATGAGTAAACTAACCTCCATGTGAGAAATCCTCTTTGTCAAACAGACTGTGCAGCCAGTGTAAACTCAAACTCCCAGAGAAAGCCAGTTTTTGAATTTGTTAAATGTACTGAACTTACAATGTGTGCCAGTTGTTTGTTTTGGCTTTTGTATGGTTTTTGTATGCTTTTCTCTATTTGTAGCCATATGCATATTTGCTCGATCCATGGTCTGTGTGTTATGAAGGAAAGCAGTTCTTTGGCTTTAGGTTCGGCTCCAGACACCAGGATTAACACAAGAGCACTGATTTGGTTCACAAGGCGTTAAGCATTTTCACACCTTGTTGCCCGGCTAACCTGATTGCAAAGGAGGGAACGGACACTGTGTTAGTGTGCACTACTTTGTTGTCAAGGTGCTTCTTTCTTGGATTGAAGGTTGAGGAGAGAGGAAGGATGAAGGAGAGTGAAGGAGGACAAAATGAGTACAGGAGCTATTTTCTCGTCCCAGATCGATTCACCTCATCCTTGTTCTAAACCACAATCCATCTTGAGCATCTTCGCCAGATGCCTGCAAATGAACAGTCAGACAGTTCATAAACACAGTGTGAAAGCTGGCTGTCTGTTTGGCTGTCAGGTTGCCCTGCCACAGCCAGACACTGGACTGTGCCAGTGCCAGTGGTCACTGCCAGTGTTACAGCCACACTCAGCCCTGTCAGATCAGCTAACAGATGGCCTTTAATGGGCTGAATCCTGCCTGAGCGCTTCCAGAACGAAGACGAAATGAAAAAACCAAGTGATGCCAATTTAAACATGCAGGGAGAGTAGAGTGGGAGTGGGGGCGCAGGTAGTGACGGCGGAAGGGAAAAGAGAAAACCGAGGGGGAGGAGGAGATGACGAGGGGGCTTTGATTGGATTAGGAGAACAAGAGGGAAAAAACGATCTGGGGTGGAAAGGGAGATACTGAGCAAGCAGGTGAGCCGAAGAGGCAGAATGATGGACAGGTTGAAAGAATGACAGAGGAATAGAGAAAGAATATGATGGGAAGGCAGAAGGATGCAGTTCAAGGGAAGATGGTTAGAGACAGGCAAACAGAGAGGGTGACAGCAACAGAGAGGAGAGAGAAGTGCAGTACAGATACAGAGAAGAAAGAGGGATATGATAGAGGTCATCTGTCTCTAGTGAGACAGATGATTGACATCTCTCTGGATTGTAAGCTTTGACAGCATGATCTGATACTGTCCTCTTAGATCTGATACTGTCCTCTTAGATCTGATACTGTCCTCTTAGCTTCAGCCTGCTGCAACTCACATCTTAATGTGGACACGAGGAGCGCGTAGCTGTTAAGTCAATCTGACAAACCAGTGCCACCGGTGTACCCTGTCTTTGATGATTTTTCATCTATGTAGGTGTGTTTGTGCATCATCTTGGTTACCATCTTCAATGGACAATGAGCGTTACTGGAAATTGTCATTTATTTGTCTGTCTATTCCATCTTTCCAGTTTCCGACCCATATCCAGGTCTGGGTCTAAGTAGCTCAGGCATCCTTTTCCCCAGCCGCATCCTTCAGCTCTAACTCCAGAATCAAATGGGAGATTTAATCCCTCGAGCATGTTCTGGGTCTGCCCCGGGGTCTCCTTCCTCTGGGACAAATACCCAGAATACCTCCACAAGGAAGCTCTCATGGGGCACCCCATTCAGAATCCAGAACGTATGAGGCTGGTACTGCATTGGCATATTTGGCCCTTTGAATTTTGAAGTGAAGAAACACTGCTCAGATCAGTCCTCTAAGGCGCCAATACTATGAGTCCAAGGAGACAGTCCACACCCTGGAACTCTGTGAAGTTCATTCATTGAAGCGCGCTGTAGCTCGTCTCATCAGTCTCATCAGTCTCAACAGTCTCATCAGTCTCACAGTCTCATAGTCTCATCAGTCTCATAGTCTCATCAGTCTCATCAGTCTCATAGTCTCATCAGTCTCATAGTCTCATAGTCTCTTACAGTCTCACAGTCTCATCAGTCTCATAGTCTCATAGTCTCATCAGTCTCATAGTCTCATCAGTCTCATAGTCTTACAGTCTCATCAGTCTCATAGTCTCATCAGTCTCATCAGTCTCATCAGTCTCATCAGTCTCAGTCTCATAGTCTCATCAGTCTCATAGTCTTACAGTCTCAGTCTCATAAGTCTCCTAGTCTCATCAGTCTCATAGTCTCATCAGTCTCATCAGTCTCATAGT